>NW_015164676.1:319186-341217 GCF_001447785.1 Gekko japonicus
GAGAGAGAGAGAGAGAGAGAGAGAGAGAGAGAGAGAGAGAGAGAGAGAATTATCTTCCATGCACATCACTGCGTTATGGTCCACACGCGCCATTCCACACTTGACAACCAGCTCATGGGACTCCACTTTCATTACATCTGAAGTCAATCCAGATCCAGGGTCTCTTCTTTGCCTCCGGCTGGCACGTCCAGCTGAAAAACTGACTCTCCACGTTCACAAGCAGTCTACCACTGCTTCCCAGATGCTGAAGATCAACCACAGCCTTGCTGTGCTTGGGGGCCTCCTGCCAGAGGGTGACCAGGGCTAAGATTTCTTCCTCCCAACTGTTTCCGCCTCCAGCACCAGTGCGGTTGATGCTCAGGAAATGAGGCATGGCAAAAGCCACATGGAGCATGGGGGGGGGGGGTACTGGCACACACCACACTAGCCAGAGGTGGGACAGCCTGGGAGGGAAGATCCCCCCCCTCTCCTTTGCAGCATGACTAGAGGGTCCTTGGAGCCGGCTTGAGAAGGGGGCTCTAGGTGGAGGCATCTGGGGTCCAAGGCAGGGAGGAGGTGCTCCTGCTCTTTGCCTTTCCCCTCACGGATTGTGCAGGGGGGGGCTGCTTTATGGACTGACTGACCCTGTGGGTGTGGCTGGACCTTCTGGGTCCAGAGAGACAGAGCCCCTCCTGCTGTCTAGACCTGGAGATAACCTCCCAGAGGACCCTGGCTTGCCTGCATGCCCAGGAGGAGGAGGAGGAGGAGGAGGAGGAGGAATGGGCGGCTGGAGCAGCCAGGGAGGGGCTCTCCTCCCTCCCAGTCACATTTTCCAGGCCGTAGTCCTGATAAATATCAAAGAGCCAAGAGGGGACCCCTCTGCTTGTTCCACAGCACAAGAAAGGCCGTTTTGTGCCGGAGACAATGCCGGGATTATCAGCTCCCAGAGTGGACACACCACTCCAGGCCCACCCCCCCCCCAGCGAGGGAGGGAGGGAGGGAGAAGCGGGTCTTAGGGGGCCACACGGCGAAGCTGCCCCCCCCTGGGGTGGAAGGCCGGCCACCCTTGCTGCCTTCTCCCACTCAGGGGCCTGCCTGGTTCTTTATATGGTGTCTGAATTTTTAAAAAACTCATGTCTCAACCAGTGTTCCCTCCAAGCTGAGTGAGTGTGAGCCAGCTCACAGTTTTTTAGCCTCAGGCTCACACATTTTTGTCTCAGCTCAGGAAGGACGGCTCCAGAGCAAGCTAATCTATGCAGTAGCCAAATTGCTCGCTCACAGCTTTAATGCCAGTTGCTCAAAAGGTAGGATTTTTGCTCACGAGACTCCACAGCTTAGAGGGAGCCTTGGTCGCAACCCACCGCTGAAAACCAGGACGGATTCTAGAGACTGATACAGGAAGGGAGAACCGGGCGAGAGTGTCAGATAAGGACCGGGCAGATCTCAGTTCAGATCCCCCCTGTGCCCTAACCGGGTGGCTTTGGGCCTGCGTCTCTCGCCTCTGGCCCACAGTTCTTGTGTTGGAAAGATGGGGGAAGAGAAAACCATGCTCCCCCCCCCCTCCGTGTCAACCAGCCATGGGCACCCAAGAGGCAAGGCGGAGCTGGGCTAGGAAAGGCATTCTCAAGAACAAGCCGCACCCTTGCTGGGGAGGAAGGAAGAAGAAGAAGAGGAAAAGGAGGAGAAATTGGATTTATACCCCGTCCTTCACTACTTGAAGGAGTCTCAGAGCGGCTCACAAATCTCCTTTCCCTTCCCCTCCCCACAACAGGCACCCTGGGAGGTAGGTGGGGAATCGAACTCCATTCTCCCAGGTTAGAGGCCACACTCCTAACCATGACAACAAACTGATTCATGAAGGAGAGCGCCCTCAGTGGCTACCAGCCACGGTAGAAGAGAAGAGGAGATTGGATTTGTACCCCGCCTTTCACTTGGAGTCTCAGAGCGGCTTACAATCTCCTTCCTTTCCCCTCCCCACAACAGGCAGCCTGTGAGGTAGGTGGGGCTGAGAGAGCTCTTTCCAGGACTGCCCTTGAGAGAACAGCTCTGAGAGAACTTGTGACTGACCCAAGGTCACCCAGCAGGTGCAAGTGGAGGAGTGGGGGATCAAACCCAGTTCTCTCAGATTAGAGTCCACGCTCCTCACCACACCACCAAACTGGAAGAGGGATGCCCCCTCCGTTCCGGGGAATTTGTGGAGGTCTGAGGTGGTGCTTGTGGGGGGGGGGAGTTTGGGGAAGGATTCCACCTAGAATCTATGGTATAACACCAGAGAATCCACCCTCCCAAAGTGGCCGCTTTCTCTCCAGGGGAACTGATCTCTGGTGGCTGGCCACCCTCCTGGGGAAAGCTTGCAAAGTGTCCTCCTCCAAGGACCTTGGGGGGGGGGGAGACAGGGGGAAGAATGGCATGAATCAGGCCCCTTGCGCTCGGGGTTTTTTGTGGGGGGGACCTGCTTCACCTTAGGTGCATGAGTAGGGGAGAGCCGGAAGGGCCTGATCCACCACCATGGGACAGGCTTTGAACTACAGCTGAGGTGTTCCCCACATAAGGACAGCCTTCTAGGGTTTCCCTGTTGCTTCTGCAGACGCTGAGTCAGAGCAAGGGCAATTTCCAGGCTTCCGCAGGGCGATTTCCCTCGCTCCCGGCCGTGGCCATCTCTGGCCTCTTTCACTGGAGAGATAAGTGGAAAGGCATAACTCTGCGATGAAAGGGACTAGAGATTTAGGATTTCTATTAGTGAAGGACAGGAATTCATACAACCTGATATAATGATATAACCAGAGCCAGGGGTCATTTTGTAGAAAAAGAGGTGCAGGAGCTCATTAGCATAACTCATTTGCATATGCCACACCCCCTGACATCACCGGGAGTGTGTCTGAAGGCAACACCCACTGCTCAGGCTCCACTGGACTGTTTTGGATTGCTAGCTATGGGGGGGGGGACGACGTGCAGATCTGTTTTCACAGAGGAGGGAGAGCTTGTACCTGAATAAAAATTGGTCTTAAAGGTGCGCTCCTGCAGGAAATGATCCCTGACCAGAGCCAGTGTGGCAGAGTAGTTAGAGAGTTGGACTATGACATGGGAGACCCAGGTTTAAATCCCCACTCCTGCCATGGAAGCTGGCTGGGTGACCCTGGGCCGGTCGCACACACTCTTAGCCTGACCTACCTCACTGGGTTGTTGTGAGGATAAAATGGAGGACAGGGTGACGTAAGCCATTTTGGGTCCACATTGGGGAGGAAGTCAGGGTGTAAAGGAAGTCTATAAACAAACAATACCATTTAATTGCCCCCAAAAGGCCCCCCCAATGGAGGGGGGGAATGGCTGCCGCAGGGACTGGGGCAGGAGACATGGTGGCTGTGTGGGTGGGACTTTTAGCAGCTATCGAGCCTCTGCTAGTCTTTCCCCAAATTTCACAGCAAAGCAGGTTAGAGAAAGATCGGAGAAATGGCAGGGAAAACCCAGGAAGTGCACAGATGTCCCACGATGCTTTGTAACGGCATCGAGTTCAGGGCAAGCAAGCCGTGTGGAAAGAGTTGCCCTGGCGGGGCAGCTCGGCTGCTCTACAGTCATCAGGTGGCAGCTGCACCTCGCACAGACTCTGGGCTGTTTGGGCCGTGGGCGTCCCTCCTGGCGTCCCTCCTGGGAGCAGCTCTGCTGGCAGGCGTGTGCTGGGGGCTGCGGAAGAAGGACGTGGGGAGAGACCCCTTTCCGTGCACCTCTCTCCCCAGGAAGGATCCCAAACGTGCGGGAGACACCAAAGAGAGCCACTGACGTCTAAGCGGGGTGGAGTGTTCCAGAATCATCACGGCCCATAAAGATTTCCCACCCTTGGGCCTTCCAGCGAGTGCTTCATGAGGGGCGTTGCTGAGGGCGGCCACAGCCAAGCTCACACTCTGTGAAGTAATGCAAGAGCTGACACGTTCCCACAGCTGGCCAGGCCCCGCTCCAGCTGCCTGCCAGATGTGTCAACAGCCAGCAAATGATTCCTCCGGATGGACCTCTGACTCCCAGGCCCCTTTGAGGGTGCCAGCCAACGCCCTACGCTGGCAGCCTGGCCCAGCACCGCTGGAGCTTCCCCCTCGGGGCCCGCGGCTTCCTCTACGACAGGGGTGTCAAACATGTGGCCCGGGGGCCGGATCAGGCCCCCCTGGAGGGCTTCTCTCAGACCCGCAGTGGAACTGGCTGTCTTCTGCTTCTTCTTCCAGTTCTGTTGCTGCTGCGTCATTGTAGGTTTGCAGCTTACAGATACACACCTGAACAGCAGACTCAAGATTGCCAACAGCACAGACAATTTGATGCAATAATTCATAGCAAGAGGTGTCAGTTATCAGAGACTGTTAAATAGACAAAATATTGCAAGAGTGCTAGTGTATTAAGCATGTTTTTATTTTAAGTTTTAAAAATCTTTAATTGTGTTTGTCTGTGTCCTTTGTAAAGTTTATATCTCCACTACCTGCTATTACATTTTATGACACACACAGCTTGGCCCAACAAGGTCTCATTTATGTCAGATCCGGCCCTCATAACAAATGAGTTCGACACCCCTGCTCTACGGCCTGGCAAGGGTTCTCGGCAGCAGTTCCGCTTGTGTTCCCCGAGATTCACACGGCCTCCCCTCATCAGCTCGCCGTGGGGCATTTTCCAGCCTAGGAGCACCTCTGCATGGTGGGCATAACCACAAAACGGCTACCACAAAATGACTGCCCAAGGAGGCAGAGCCAGCCGCAAAATGGCTGCTGTACTTTAGCCTTAGTCACACAGTGAAGATCCTTGTGCGGTAGGGGCAGCTGCTGCCGAGGCAACGTCTTTTTAAAAAAATCAATACAGCCACTCAAATCTCCAGCGGCCAATCAGATGCCTGGCTGGGCAAAGCCTCGCTTGGCTTTGCCTCCTTTCTAAAAGCCCTTGGCGGGTCCAGGAAAGGTGTTTGTGGAGACCCCAAGGCTCACTCACACGTCCAAGAGGAAACAAACAACAATTGTGCTGCCGTGCCCTGCCCTCCCCACATCTATCCCAACCTGTGCAGGCAGGCTTGGCGCACCTGTTTGGAGGAAGCGGGGCAGGTCTGGGGGGGGGGGGCGATGGGTGTGCCCTCCCCTATCCCTCTGGGGTGTGTGTAAGAACATAAGAACACAAGAGAACCCAAATGTTGGATCAGGCTAATGCGCCCATCCAGTCCAACACAGTGGCCAAAAATACCAATGCCCCCCCCCCCGCTTTTTGGCTCTTCCACGTCCACTGCCCCGCCTAGCATTAGAGGCGCTCCCATCGTTTGACGCCGGCCCTTCTCTTCGAGGGGCGACGCAGTCTTTAAGATGTTGCTGTTCCCTCTTCATTGCCCGTGGTGGGCGTTTATCTTGTCTGGAGGGGGCAGGGGCGGGGAGAGTTTGCTTGGGGGAGCAGATGGTGCTCTGGAGGCTCCTGGGAAAGGGGGCCTGACTACCAATGCACCCTCTAAGCTCTGGAGTCCTGTGAGCAAGCATTCTACTCTGTGAGCTCCCTCCCGGCACTAAAGTTGTGAGGGAGCGGTTTGGCTGCTGCATTAAATCAGTTTGCTCCGGAGCCCTCCTTCCTGAGCTCAGACAACAATGTGTGAGCCTGCGGAGGCTAAAAAACTGTGAGCTAGCTCACACTCACTCAGCTTAGAGGGAGCATTGCTGACAACCCCCCTCCCTTCTTGGGGTCAGCATGGCACTTGCCACTCAGGGACCAGAACCCAGGGGGGGGGGAACTGGCCATGGAATGGGCTGCCCATGTGCCTAGCTGGCCCCTCTGAAAAGGAGGCGGGGGGGGGAGAGAAAGAGGTGGGGGGAGGGGCTGCAGAAGACCCCAGTGGTCCCTGGTCCCACATTGGACGAGGAGGAGTCGCAGGGCCAGGGCCAGGGCCAGGCTCCTTGGCTCTGCTTCTGAGATGGTTTTGCTGCCACACCTCTTCCCTGGGACCTGGGGTGGTGACAAAGAAAGAGAGCCTCTGGGCACGTGCAGACTGCCTGACCTGAGTAACAGCAGCAGCCTCTACACGGGATCAAGTCATGGGGGTGGGTGTTTGTTGGGATTCTTGATTCAAGGTCGATGGTTGTATTGCAAACCCAGAGCCACACAGTAAAAGAAAAATATCTTTACTATGAAAACAAAATAAAACATGGGTATGGTACTTCGGATAAAATAAATAAAATAAAAAATTACATACTTGCAGTTACTCTCAGTAATATATGTGCAGACAGTGACAGCAGCCATGAAATTAAAAGACGCCTGCTCCTTGGGAGGAAAGCAATGGCGAACCTAAACAGCATGACAAAAAGTAGAGACATCACCCTGCCAACAAAAGTCCGCATGGTCAAAGCAATGGTATTCCCAGTAGTCATGTATGGCTGCGAGAGTTGGACTATAAGGAAGGCCGAGCGCCGAAGAATAGATTCTTTTGAACTATGGTGCTGGAGAAGACTCTTGAGAGTCCCTTGGACTGCAAGAATATCAAATCAGTCAATCCTAAAAGAAACCAACCCTGACTGTTCCCTGGAAGGCCAGATAATGAAACTGAAGCTCAACTACTTTGGCCACCCAATGAGAAGGGAGCACTCACTGGAGAAGACCCCGATGCTGGGAAAGATTGAAGGTCAAAGAAGACGGGGACGGCAAAGGATGAGATGGTTAGACAGTGTCACAGATGCAATGTGTGGGAGGGCGGGGTATAAATAAAATTAAATAAATAATAAATAAATGAACATGAAATTGAGCCAACTTCAGAGGACGGCGGAAGACGGGAAGGCCTGGCGGGATCTGGTCCATGGGGTCGCGAAGAGTCGGACTCGACTGTGCGACTGAACAACAAAAACATCTTTCTATCTCTCTTGGCTTCTAGACGAGAACTACCGCTTTGGTTCACACAAAGGGCCATAAACCTTGGGAATACATTAATGCTAGATCAAAGCATTCCTACAAACAAGATGTTAGTTGACCAATACAAAGGTTACAGGGCACTTCATTAGGATAAACAACTCCCACAAACTTTCCCGAAGTTAAATACATTATGTAACGTAACATCCTGTTTCCTAACAAACAACATTGAACTCTGTAATGGCTGAAGTGTGAGCAACTTGCAATTCCAACAGTGTTCCCCACTGGACAAGGTGCCCCCGGCTAGGCTCCCCCCACCTCACATCTCCCTCCTGGGGCCCTCTGGGGCCAGGCCCTTTTCCGAGGCGAAGGAGTCCATGCTTCCAGATGCTCAGAGGGGCTGAGCCCTTCCACCTCCTTCTGTGGAGGAAGGGCCAACCTAGTGGGGGGGGGGGGAACAGTCCCCAATGACACTGGGTGCGGCAGGGGGAGGGACGGACGCAGGCCCCTTCCCCCCTCCGGCACGTGTGAGAGGCGGGGCGGGGGGAGCTGGGAACGGTGGAGGCCCCAGCTGAGAAGCTCCTGGCTGGCTGGAGACCCCAGACAGACAGAGGAGGGCCCCAGGGGGCTTCTGAGGCCAGCAGTGACCACTGAGGGCACACTGGGTCAGGTCTTGGAATCCCTGGGCCAGTCACTCCTTTCACTCTGGTTTGTAATTCATTTATTCATTAGATTTCTATCCCGCCCCACCCCCCCACCCCCGCCGAAGTGGCTCAGGGCGGCTTACAACAATTATAAAACCAGCACAAGTACATACGTAAAATACAGCTCAATAAAGTAGCACAGCTCATTTCCAATTAAATAAATACAGTTCATTAGTTGCTGTAGATTTTCCGGGATGTGTGGCCGTGGTCTTGGCATTGTGGAATCTGACGTTTCGCCAGTAACTGTGACTGGTATCCTCAGAGGTATAAACACAAAGATGGAGGACTCTCTGTGTTGGGGTTACCTTGACACAGAGAGTACTCCCTCTTCCTCTGTCATACCTCTGAGGATACCAGTCACAGTTACTGGCGAAACGTCAGATTCCACAATGCCAAGACCACGGCCACACATCCCGGAAAATCTACAGCAACTAATGAACTCTGGCCGTGAAAGCCTTCGACAACACATAAACACAGTTAAAACCATTTAAATGTGGCGGTGTCGTATAATAAAGTGCAAGTGCAGCACAGCTGGTAGGGGATCTTTGCTACTGGAATGCCCGGCGAAAAAGCTCCGTTTTCACAGCCCTCGAATTGCTGGAGGTCCCGCAGGGCTCTGATCTCACTGGGGAGCTCCTTCCAGAGCGTCGGTGCCACCAGGGAGAATGCCCTGGTCCTCGTCGCCACCAACCTGACGTCCTTAGGCCCGGGGGGGCCCAGGCGGTTTTGTGTACCAGATCGCAGTGCCCTACAGGGAATATACGGGGAAAGGCGGTCCCTCAGGTAGGCAGGCCCCCGGCCATAAAGGGCTGGAAGGAGGCTTCTCATCATGGGGCCCTTGTGCTTGAAAGAACTGCAGACCAGAGTTCCCTCTAAGCTGAGTTCGTGTGAGCTAACTCACTGTTTTCTAGCCTCCGGCTCACAGATTTTTGTTGTAGCTCAGGAAGGATGGGGCTCCAGAGCAAACTAATTGATGCAGCAGCCAAATGGCTCACTCACAACTTTAATGCCAGGATCTCACAAAGCAGAATTTCTGCTCACAGGACTCCACAGCTTAGAGGGGGCATCACTGCAGACCAGTGTTCCCTCTAAGCTGAGTTAGTGTGAGCTAGCTCACCGTTTTTTAGCCTCCGGCTCACACATTTTTGTCTTAGCTCATGAAGGATGGGGCTCCAGAGTAACCTAATGTATGCAGTAGCCAAGTCGCTCACTCACAACTTTGATGCCAGGATCTCACAAAGCAGAATTTCTGCTCACAGGACTCCACAGCTTAGAGGGGGCATCACTGCAGACCAGTGTTCCCTCTAAGCTGAGTTAGTGTGAGCTAGCTCACCGTTTTTTAGCCTCCGGCTCACACATTTTTGTCTTAGCTCATGAAGGATGGGGCTCCAGAGTAACCTAATGTATGCAGTAGCCAAGTCGCTCACTCACAACTTTGATGCCAGTCGCTCACAAAGTGGAATTTTTGCTCACAAGACTCCACGGCTTAGAGGGGGCATCACTGCGGACCCTATAATTCTGGCCCCCACGTTGCCTGACGCCCCTTGGGGCTCATGTGCTCCCCTGAAAGGCTCGAGGGAGTCTGGATCACACCTCCTGAAGTCCACCCTACAGAAGACCCAGGCGGGACCCATCGCTGGGTGGACAGACTGGCTGGCCCGAGTGGTCTTCCTCTCTGTCCAAGGATCCCTGGCATTCCCAGTCAAGGCTCCTTTAGGCCCCACCGGCTCAGCCTTCCTGGGCTTCTCCCATGATGATGATGAGGGCTTGTCGACCCAGCAAGCATCACGGGGCAGCGTCCGCCAGGGAGGATCCCGCGACCTGCACGTCCGGGGAGGGGTGCGTGTGCATTTCCCACCCCCCAGAAGGAAGTCTGGCATCCACCTTTAGCTACGCTGCTCTTTGCAAGGGGGCTGAGTGGGGTCTTCCTCGCCTGCCCCATTACCTGAGCAGAGGTGGGGTGGGGGAGGGCCCCCTGCCTTGCCCCGCAGGGGGGGGGGGCCCCCCTGCCTTGCCCCGCCCCACCCGCCCCCACGGCTTTGTTCCCAATGATCTTCCCATTGCGAAGAACTGGGAAACCCAGGCTGTCCCCTCTACTACTACTACTACTACTGGCTGCCAATAACATACCGAATCCAAAGTGCTGGTGCTTTCCTTTAAAGCCCTACATGGCCAGGGTCTGACTTACCTGAGGGACCGCCTTTCCCCACATATACCCCCAAGAGCACTTCGGTCCGGGGCACAACATCGCCTGGTGGTTCCAGGCCCCCGGGAGGGAAGGCTCACCGTGACTAGGGCCAGGGCCTTTTCCGTGGCGGCTTCATACTGGTGGAACGAGCTCTCGGAGGAGATCAGGGCCCTGCGGGACCTTATGCAGTTCCGCAGGGCCTGTAAGACAGAGCTCTTCCATCAGGCTTTCACGTAGGGGCCGCCACTACCACTACCACCGCCACCAACGCTGTGGACAACATTGGGGTGAAGGATGGCCCAGGAAGATCCGACACAATTTCTACGTGACTGATACCACTGGATTCACCTGGTTAGGATACGCTATAGGTTAACATCATCCCTGGAGAACTGTCTGTTTACCATCTGGCACGTATCCGGAGACCATCTTGTTTTTAAATTGAGTACAACTGTTATTAATGTCTTTATTGTTTTTATCTGTTTTATATGGGCTTTGCCCCTTGTAAGCTGCCCTAAGCCCACTCCGTGGGGAGGGCGGGGTAAAAATCTCAATAAATAAATAAAATAAAATAAAATATAGGCCATTGGTACACTAAACTATGGGAATACCTGATTGATGACAAAATTGCTGAATGGCCCGCCCAGCATACTCATGGGCCAGTGAACAAATGGGAGGTTTTGCTAGCTAAACAAAACAGGTTTATGACGCACAGGCCACGTAGTCCTTGGACAAATGCCTTGCCACTATACACGTTTCATTAGGTTAAAATTGCAGGTTGCTGTTGTTATATAACCTTTAGTTTTGATGTTATCTATTAGTTTGCTACAGCTATTGTTGTTATGTTGTTTGTTAACAAGATACTGTTTGGAAAGTTAACTTCTCCTTTTTGCTGTTACCGTATCAATATTTTTATTGTATGTTGATATACTGTAATAAAGGAGCTGCGGTGGCTCAAGTGGTTAAGACGCTGAACTGCAGGCTCTGGAAGGTCGGTAGTTCAGCAGTTCGAGACCCGAGTGTGCCGCATGACAGAGTGAGCTCCCGTCTCTAGTTCCAGCTCCTGCCAACCTAGCAGTTCAAAAGCAAGAAATTGCAAGTAGATAAATAGGTACCACTTCGGTGGGAAGGTAACAGCGTTCCGTGCGCCTTGGTGTTTAGTCATGCCGGCCACATGACCACGGAAACATCTTCGGACAGCGCTGGCTCTTCGTCTTGGAAACAGAGATGAGCACCGCAACCCTAGAGTCGGATTCGACTGGCTTTCGAGCAAGGGAACCTTTACCTTTATTATACTGTAATAAAATAAAATAATTTTTAAAAACCCAAGGGGCACAAGACTTCTGGCCCACTGCAGGGCAGGTGGCATCGGGTGGCTCCCGCCCAAGACCGTGGGCAGGCCTTGGAGGGTTGAGG
Organism: Gekko japonicus; assembly: GCF_001447785.1. Taxonomy (NCBI): domain Eukaryota; kingdom Metazoa; phylum Chordata; class Lepidosauria; order Squamata; family Gekkonidae; genus Gekko; species Gekko japonicus. The sequence continues at coordinate 330,314 of NW_015164676.1, forward strand.
TTGGTGGCTTCCCCCAGGTGCCCCCCCTCCCTCCCTCTGCCGTAGTTGTCCGCGGGGATTGTTGTGTGTCCGGTGAGGCAATGTCAGGGCTTGTAATCTCTAGGGGAATCCCCCCATTATCCACTGCGCTAATTAACTGCAGGGTTCAGGGCAGCTGCTTTGTGAGCGCCCCTACCCAGGAATGCCACCCCCCCAGAGGGAGCAAACACGGGGGCTCATTCTTGGGCAAGGCATCGCTAAGCTCCGGGCTCAGCAATATCGGCACCAATTCTTCCCCCCTGTTAATCTGAAAGATCAATGCAGACAAAGGCCTCCCCCACCTCCAGAGTCTGTTTGCGGAGCCTGCAGCTGTGTCAATCCCCAAAGACAAAGGAGAGCCACTCTGTCAACGGGCGGCTGCAGCCCAGGTAGCGGCCTGTGGGGTGAAGAGGGGCCAAGAAGCCAAAGGCCACCCCCGCCAGACCCCTCCAGGCCGAGGCCCAGCACGGCCCAGGGAGGCCTGGCGGCTGGGTGGGGGTGGGGTGGGCACACAACGGGCTCCTGCAGGGCCTCTGAGCTCATCCGTTGGCACTACACAGGAACAGAAAATTAGATCATTCTTGCCAACACCCAAAGATGCACTTAGACATCCTCGTGACAGGCGTAAGGGCCTCTCTCTCCAGTTTACAAACACCACTTGTGGAGGACGGAGTTCAGCGGGGCACTTCTTTGCAGCCCGGGTTACGGTTCGCTTGTGTGTTGGGGGTGCCGGAGGGCAGGCGTGGCGGGTTTCTCCCAGCAGAGGCCGCATTCGTTTGGGAGTGCAGCCGCAGACTTCCACAAAGCACACTGGAGACCTCTGTGCTCAACTGGGGATACATTTCTGTGTTCTTGTGGACCCACAGAATGGATCCAGTGGGGCACTGTGCCCTGGGGGGCTCTCGGGCCAGGCCCACTGAAATGGGTGGCACCTGTGCCAGAGCCCCCTGTTGGCTGACCGGATCCTATCCCTCTTGCTGGACCTTTTGAGCCTTTAAATATTACTGGGTGCATAAGCAGGAGCCATGTGCCGTGCGGGGGAACTTTGGGGACAGATAGACAGAGAACACATCCTGCCTCTAAACTCGCACCCTAACTTTTACATGGCTACTGGAACAGTGCCGGGGGGGGGGGCTACACCTCACCTTCCCCTTGCTCAGAACAAAGAGAGGAAGATCAGCAATGAAACTTGCAAATACCGGCATCACAGCATCACAGCATTTTCTACAAACAAGATGCTAACTGACCAACAGAAAAGGCTATGGGAGACTTCATTAGGATAAGCAACTCCCACAAACTTCCCCCCACAAACTCATCTCTACTCTACTCTAAGTGGTTGCAGGTTACACCACCATAACATCCTGCTGACTAAGAGCAGTGGTTAACTCCATAATGGCCGGAATCATGTAAGCAGCCTGTCAACGCCAACACATCTCCACAGGAGTTTTCCTTTTGCCCCCTTCATGGTCCCCTCCCCACAGCACCTGCCCAGACCGCCTGAAGGGAGGGCAGGCTGCTGGCTGCTGCGTGTGTGTGGGGGGTCCTCCCCCCCCGCATGATAGACCCAGGTATCAAGCCTCCCCAGCTGTGCAGGAGGTGAGCTCCATTGGTCGTTAGGGACAGGAGTTGGGGGCCCGGTCAGCCTTTGGACCCAGTTGTCTCCTGTGGGTAAGCTGGCCCACGTCGGGAGCCCCGCCCTGCATTTTCCAGGCTTTGTAGTCATCAGGAGGAAGTCACGGCTGAAAGTACAGCCCTGGTGGGACCCCATCAGAGCACAAACACCTGTTTGGGGTTGGAGCTTGCACCCACTGGAACCAGACTTCCTCCTGAAGGCCAGCGCAAGGAACTCCCTTGTCCAGGAGGGGCTTCTAGCGGCCTGCTGCACTGCTGTGTGGCGGAACAGACAGTGCTCCCAGGCCTCTGGCTCCCTCTGCTAGACGGGAGTGCCTCCCTCAGGGCGTTCCTCTGCATCGATCAGCCCACTCCCTCGAGCCCCTCCAGTGGCTCGGCAAGAGAGGGAGCGGGGCTCGGGGCTCGATCTGCAGCCAGCCCATGTGGAGGTCTTCTCCTGAGCTGCTCCCTGATGATCCATGACTGACTTCCGATCGATCCACCATTGGCCGCGTATCTGCAAGGAACACAACCTGAGTCTGCCATGAGACAGGGGCAAACCCTCGGAGCTGCTGAGCCTTGAGAGCCCGGCAAGGGCACACCGGCGAGGCCGCTGTTTATACAGTCGCTCCTTTCCGAGGGGTTTCATCCATGATCTATGGCTTTCTTTGGAGACAGTAAATCACGTGCCCAAAGCTTGTTAATGACTTCAGCAGCCCCCTTAAAAACACCGTGGGGAAGATTTTCCAGCGGAGGGCCTGTTAATGACGTGGTGACATCACGTCTCCGGGGCTGATGTCATGCGAGGAAGCCTGCCAGGGGGAGAGAGAGAGAGAGAGAGAGATCCTGCCCGCCCGCCCGCCCGCCTGCCCCCCAGCCTGGTCCTAAGGTTTGGCACCGGAGGAGATCAGCCTGTGACGGCTGCCCCAGAGCCTCTCTCCCGTGGCTGCAACCGGGAAGGGCAAAAGGACAGCGCTGGACGAAGCTGGGTCTTCCAGGTAGCTTCCCCTATGGCAGCACCTCTATGGCACTGTTCTGCATCCCCTGCCCCAAGCCGCGGCAGGACAGGTCACCAAGGAAAGGCTTGGGGGAAGCCAGAGGTCACTGAGGAGAGGTCTGGAGGATTCACCCTCAGCCCATGTGCAGCCAAAGGGTACCAAAACACACAGGCCGGGTCTCTCTGGTGCACTTCAAATGTGTTAGAAGCAGGGGTCCTTTCCTGCAGGGGTGCACAGGAGCGGAGCTTCAGCAGTAAAGAGCCCAGGGGGCGGGCACACGCAACAAGCCCTGCCCCCTGCTCCCAGCAGCCCTCAGTCAGAGCAAGAAGCAGTCAGGTGAGTTGCAGAGCTCCCCCTCGGCCCCCTGGTTCAAAACAGTCCAGTGGCACCTTTAAGACCAAGTTTTATTCAGGTAGAAGCTCTCCCTCCTCTGTGAGGACAGATCTGCACGCCCCACCCACCCAGTAGCTGGCAATCCAAAAGAGTCCAGTGGAGCCTGAGCGGTGGGTGTTGCCTTCTGACACACTTCCGGTGACGTCAGGGGGTGTGGCATATGCCAATGAGTTATGCTAATGAGCTCCTGCACCTCTTTTTCTACAAAATGACCCCTGGTTAGAAGTGGAGGGCTTGGTGCTGTCTCCTGCCTCAGAAGACGGCACCAAAGAGTTTAGACAGATAGAGCGGTCTCAGCAGGACACACGGAGCATCCTTTCCTTCCTGCTCTCTGATCCTTTCCTTTGGAGTAGGATGCTACTCTTAGGGGCAATGCCCTCTGCTTCCGCTCCCCCATTCTCTCTCTCCCCCCCTCCCCTCCCATGCAGGAGTGTTGGGTATTTGCATGTTGAAAACACTCAATGTGTATGTATGGGGTTAAATGTCTGTTCTGTTGTCACAGGAAATCACCTGCCTTTGTGTTAGCCAATGTTAGCTCAAGTCTGTTAGCCCGCGAAAAGCATCCCTGTTCTGAGAGTTTGATTGGGAGCAAAGTGTTAGTGTCTTTGCATTTTATGGTCTCTCTACCCCTCTTTGTTCGCCTTGGAGAAGAAGCATGTGAGGAGAGCCATCTTCCAGTTCTTCTAGTCTAGTGAGAGGATGTAGCTTACATAGCTGTTGTTATTTTCTCCCAAGTTAAGAACATAAGAACATAAGAGACGCCAATGTTGGATCAGGCCAAAGGCCCATCCAGTCCAACACTCTGTGTCACACAGTGGCCAGAAATACCAGTGCCCATCAGGAGGTCCACCAGTGGGGCCAGGACATTAGAAGCCCTCCCACTGTTGACCCCCCCCAAGCACCAAGAAGACAGAGCATCACTTGCCCCAGAGCCCCTAGCTATACCTTGTGGCTAATAGCCACTGATGGACCTCTGCTCCATATGCTTATCTAATTCCCTTTTGAAGCCGTCCATGCTTGTAGCACCCACCACTTCCTGTGGCAGTGAATTCCATGTGTTAATCACTCTTTGGGTGAAGAAGTACTTCCTTTTATCCGTTCTAACCCGACCGCTCTGCAGTTTCATGGAGTGCCCACGAGTTCTTGTATTGTGAGAAAGGGAGAAAAGTACCTCTTTCTTTACCTGCTCTTTCCCATGCATAATCTTATAAACCTCGATCATGTCACCCCTCAGTCGTCTTTTCTCCAAGCTAAAGAGCCCTAAGCGCTTTAACCTTTCCTCATAGGGAAAGTGTTCCAACCCTTTTATCATTCGAGTTGCCCTTTTCTGCACTTTTTCCAAAGCTATAATATCCTTTTTAAGGTGTGGTGCCCAGAACTGCACACAGTATTCCAAATGAGGTCTCACCATTGATTTATATAGGGGCATTATTATATTGGCTGATCTGTTTTCAATACCCTTCCTAATAATCCCCAGCATAGCATTGGCCTTCTTTATTGCAGTCACACACTGTCTCGACATTTTCAGTGAGTTATCCACTACAACTCCAAGATCTCTCTCTTGCTCAGTCTCTGCCAGTTCAGACCCCATCAATGTGTATTTATATTTAGGATTTTTGGCTCCAATGTGCATCACCTTGCACTTGGCCACATTGAACCCCATTTGCCATGTTGACGCCCACTCGCCCATCCTTGACAGATCCCCTTGGAGTGCCTCACAATCCTCACTGGTTTTCACCACCCTGAACAACTTTGTATCATCCGCAAATTTAGCCACTTCACTGCTTACTCCCATCTCCAAATCATTAATGAACAAGTTAAAAAGCAGTGGACCAAGTACTGATCCCTGCGGTACCCCACTGCTTACCACCCTCCACTGAGAAAATTGCCCACCTACACTCACTCTCTGTTTTCTATGAACTAGCCAGTTTTTGATCCATAAAAGGACTTGTCCTTCTATCCCATGATTTTTGAGCTTACTTAGGAGCCTTTGATGAGGAACTTTATCAAAAGCTTTCTGGAAGTCAAGGTAAATAATATCTATTGGATCCCCCTTGTCCACATGTTTGTTCACCCCCTCAAAGAACACTAACAGGTTAGTGAGACAAGATCTTCCCTTACAGAAACCGTGCTGAGTCTGCCTCAATAGGTTTTGTTCATCTATGTGCCTACTAATTCTTTCCTTAATAATGGTTTCCACCAATTTACCCGGTATCGACGTCAGACTGACTGGCCTGTAATTTCCCGGATCTCCTCTGGAACCCTTTTTAAAGATGGGAGTGACATTAGCTACCTTCCAATCCTCAGGAATGGAGGCAGATTTTAAGGAAAGATTACATATCTTTGTCAGGAGATCTACAAGTTCACATTTGAGTTCTTTCAGAACTCTCGGATGTATGCCATCTGGGCCTGGTGATTTTTCAGTTTTTAAGTTGTCTATCAGTTTTAGGACCTCCTCTCTCGTCACCTCAATCTGACTCAGGTCTTTCAACACCCCTCCTGAAATCAGTGGTTCTGGAGTGGGCAAGCACTTCTCATCTTCCACAGTGAAGACGGAGGCAAAAAATGCATTTAGCTTCTCAGCCATTTCCCTATCATCCTTCAATACTCCTTTTACCCCTTGGTCGTCCAAGGGCCCCACTGCCTCCCTGGCTGGTTTCCTGTTTCTAATGTATTTGAAGAAAGTTTTATTGTTGGTTTTTACGTTTTTTGCTATATGCTCCTCATATTCCCTTTTTGCCTGCCTGACCTCAGACTTGCATTTTATTTGCCATAGCCTGTGTTCCGTTTTATCAGCCTCACTGTGACTAGCTTTCCACTGCTTAAAGGAATTCTTTTTACTTTTTACAGCCTCCATTACTCTGTTTGTTAACCATGCAGGCTTTTTCCTATACCTGTTTGTGCCTTTCCTAACCTGCGGAATATATATTTTTTGAGCTTCTAGGATCGTAGTTTTAAATAGATCCCAAGCTTCCCCAATTGTTTTGACCCTTTCTACTTTTCCTTTCAGTTTCCTCCCCACGTGTCCCCTCATATCAGAGAAATTACCCCTTTTAAAGTTAAAAATGGTTGTGTGAGTCTTTTTGGCCAATTCTCTATTTGTACAAATGATGAACTCAACAACATTATGATCACTGTTTCCAAGCGGTGCAATCACTTTTACATCTCTCACCAGGTCTTGAGTGTTACTTAGGACCAAATCAAGGATCGCCTCTCCCCTGGTAGGTTCCGTGACCATCTGCTCCATAGCACAGTCATTTAGAGTGTCTAGAAACTCAATCTCTTTTTCCCGGCTAGAACACATATTGACCCAATCAATGTGTGGGTAGTTAAAATCACCTATTATTACACAGTGTTTTTGTCTAGTTGCTATCTTTAAGGCATTCATCATTTTATAATCCTCCTCTATCTTTTGATCTGGTGGGCGATAACAAACTCCCAGTGTTAAGTTTCCTTTTGGCCCCCCTATTTCAACCCATAGAACTTCCAGAAGCGAATCCAATTCACTTAGCCTCTCAATCTTTCTAGACTTTATACCCTCTCTGACATACAGAGCTACCCCACCTCCAACCCTTCCCCCCCTATCCTTCCGATATAATATATAACCGGGAATCACTGTGTCCCACTGATTTTCCTCATCCCACCAAGTTTCAGAAATACCCACAATGTCTATTTTTCCCTCCGACACCAAGCACTCCAACTCCCCGATTTTACCTCGGACACTTCTAGCATTTGTATAGAAACAGCTGTAATTTCCCTTACAAGTTAAGCCTGCATCCTTCCTCTTGCTATCTCGAGTCGTTGTCCGGCAGTCCATGTCACCAGCCATGGCCTCTGTGGACAATTTCAATCCACCTCCCTGTAGAAAAGCAACCGGTACCCCCTCACCTCTCTCAGATGAGCCAACCCGAACCAGAGACTTTTCATCTCCTGTCGGCTTTCCCCCAATATTCAGTTTAAAAGCTGCTCTGCCACCTTTTTGATTTTAAGTGCCAGCAGCCTGGTTCCTTCTCGGGACAAGTGGAGACCGTCTCGCCTGTACAGCTCCCTCTTGTTCCAAAAAGTATCCCAGTGCCTAACAAACCTGAACCCTTCCCCCCTACACCATCGTCTCATCCACGCATTGAGACTCCTGATCTCTGCCTGTCTCTCCGGCCCTGCGCGTGGAACAGGTAACACTTCTGAGAAGGCTACCTTGGAGGTCCTGGACCTAAGTTTCCTGCCCAGCAGCCTAAATTTCTCCTCCAGGACCTCACGACTGCATTTCCCCACATCGTTGGTGCCGACATGCACCACGACCACTGGCTCCTCCCCAGCACTATCTACCAGCCTATCTAAAACACGCGTAATGTCCGCTACCTTCGCACCAGGCAGGCAAGTCACCATACGGTCAGTACGCGAGTTCGCCACCCAGCTGTCTACCTGCCTAAGGATCGAATCACCCACTACCAAGAGCCCCCCTCCCACCCTGCTCAGGGATGGTTCCTTGGTGCAAAAGGAGAGCCGCTCACCAGCTGGGGAAGAGGTCCCTTCTGAGGGCACATTCCCCTTATCCTCAGCACGGTGCCCTGTTTCCCCTAGACCCTCATGCTCCCTGACAGCAGCGGGGCTGCCAGGGAAGTTACCCTTCCCTATGGTAGAATTGTAGTAAACTTTTATATTTTAAACACACATGGACTCTGGGTCTGATTATTGAACTCTGGCATTGCTAAGCTGATTTTTAACTCTGCTGAATTGTATAAAATACTCCAACAAGGAGGAAGGTGCTTGATTTCCCTCTTGCCCCATGGAGGCTGGACACGCGTCCAGCATCCAACACCATCTAGCTAGTTAGAATACGCCATCTGTATCTATCTCTTGCCTGCACTCTCAAGCATGAATCTCCATTTAATAAAAAGTTACTTATTCGTTTTAGAACTGACTCCGTGTACCTTTACAGGTCTGTTGCCACACCCAGCCCCAAGCTCTGCTGCGTTGAAGCCTCTGAGCGCTCTGCTGTTTTTTCCGTGGTTCCCTGGCAGTACCCAGTCCAGAGAATCCAACAAAAGGCAACGTCCAAAGCAGGTGCGCATTCTGTGGATCAAGACCCCAAATCTCCCGTTGGGGTGGAATCCACAGTTAGGGGTGGTGGGCCCCGGGGCTTTCTCTCCACTGCTCGAAGGAAGGAGCCTCCCCCCCCCCTGCTGTCCTCCAAGGGCAAGACTGCCCCCCCCCCGACTGTTTGGATGGGAAGAATTTCCCTTTCCTCGCAGCCTGCCTGGATCCTGGGCGGAAAGACGGGGACTGTGGAATCATCAGTGCCCCTCGCTGGCGACCTGGCCAACCGGAGTGAAATCTTCCTGGCTATTCTGAAGGGGAACCTCCCCCCTTCCTCCTGGCACCCACCTGTGATGTGGTCTTTGTGGTGGAGAGCCAGGGTGGTTGCACTGGCTACAATGTGGGAATAAGGTCTGGGAGACCCGGGTTCAAATCCCTGCTCAGCTATGGAAACTTGCTGGGTGACCTGGGGCCGGTCACACTCTCTCAGCCTAAACTACCTCACAGGGTTGTTGTGAGGATAAAATGGAGGCGAGGAGAAGGATGGAAGCCACCTTGGGTCCCCACTAGGGAGGGAGGCATGGTATAAACACAGCCGGCTCATTCCACAACACGATGCCGCAGGCCAGCTGCAGAGTGTTTGGCCAGTTTGGTGTAGTCATTAGGAGGGCGGACTCTAACCTGGGAGAACTGGGTTTGATTCCCCACTCCTCCTCCACATGCAGCCAGCTGGGTGACCTTGGGTCAGTCACAAGTCCTCTCGGAGCTGTTCTCTCAAGAGCAGTCCTCGAAAGAGCTCTCTCAGCCCCACCTACCTCAAAGGGTGTCTGTTGCAGGGAGGGAAAGGAGATCATAAGCCACTCTGAGACTCCTTTGGGTAGTGAAAGGTAAAGGTAAAGGTTTCCATTGCTCAAAAGCCAGTCGAATCCGACTCTAGGGGGCGGTGCTCATCTCCGTTTCCAAGCCGAAGAGCCAGCACTGTCCAAAGATGTCTCCATTGTCATGTGGCCTCCTGTCCTCATCCTGCCTCGTTGTCCTCTCTGCTCAGTGACTGAGACCCCACAAGAGCCAGGCAAGAGCCCAGCCCTACGGGCCAATCTGAAGGACGGGAACTGACCCCTCATTGCCCCTGGCCCCGGAACCAGGAAGTCGGCAGCAATGCAGGGATCCCGTGAGGTGGCAGGGAGGGGGGTCCGCCTTCTCTTCTTCCTCAAAGGTCTCCAATGAGGTCATCACCAGGTCCATGCCAAGCGCCACCAGCGGGGGGTGGGGGATTTCTAGCTCCAAGGACCACCTCCTCAGTGGGCCTCCCTGGGCCTGCGGCTGCCTGAGAGACTAGGCAGGGCCCTGGGGGTGGGGGTGGGGGTGAGGCGGCAAAGGCCAAGAGAGCGTCACACCCACGGGTCATTCCCTGCGGGAGTGCACAGGAGCGGAGCTCTGGCAGTAAAGAGCCCAGGGGGGCGGGCACATGCAACAAGCCCCGCCCCCTGCTCCCAGCAGCCCTCAGTCAGAGCAAGAAGCAGCCACGTAAGCTGCAGAGCTCCCCCCGCCCCCCCAGTCCAAAACAGTCCAGTGGCACCTTTAAGACCAAGTTTTATTCAGGTACCAGCCCCCCCTCCTCTGCGAGGACAGATCTGCGTGTTCCCCGCAGCCATAGCTAGCAGTCCAAAACAGTCCAGTGGCGCCTGAGCGGTGGGTGTTGCCTTCTGACACACTTCCGGTGATGTCAGGGGGTGTGGCATATGCAAATACGTTATGCGAATGACTTATGCTAATGAGGTCCTGCACCTCTTTTTCTAGGAAATGACCCCTGGTCACACCCCTCCCTTATACACACTCTCTGCAATCGGGACAGTTGGGAACATCCCTGGAGGGAGATACAGGCTGCTCCCCCCACCCCACCCCGGGGTCTGTGATCCCCCAGGAAAGGGCAGTCAGTGCGCCCCCCCCCGAAGAGTCTTGGCCCCACCCACCGGTAAAAGACAGGCACAGGCAGGATCCCTGCCTCCAGTTTGCACAAGGCCTCAATTCGCCTCTGTCATTGGAAGAGACCAGCACAGCAGCAGACCCCAAGCACTGCGCCCTCTAAGCGGTGGAGCCTTGTGAGCAAAATTTCTACTTTCTGAGCTCCTGGCCTTAAAGTGGTGAGCGAGCGATTGGGCTGCTGCATAAATCCCTTGGCTCTGGAGCCCCATCCCTTCCTCAGCGAAGACAAAAATGTGCGAGCCGGTGGAGGCTGAAAAACTGTGAGCTGGCTCACACCAACTCAGCTTAGAGGGAACACTGAGTCCCCAAGTCTTGGAGTCATGCGGACCTGCTCTTCTGTCCTGACCTCTTTTCAGGCCCAGCGGTGCGCTTACCAGCTTCCTTCGCTTCAAACGCCCTTTCAAAGGCTCGGGAACTGTCTCCGCACACTTAGGGCCGATGCACAGCCGCTTCCCACCAGCCAGACGGCAACACAACAGCCCCGCAGCGAGCCCATCCTTTGGTCTCCCCGGGAAAGGTTAAGGGCCAGGAGCACCGGTAGTTCCTTCTCTCTCTTGGAGGCGGCTGTGGGGAGGGGGGCCCCTCGGCCTTAATCAAGTTATCACCGGGGGCAGCCGTCTGGGCCCGGCGGCTCTTGTCAGGGGGGAAATGGGCTGACAAATTCCTAGCAGCGGGACGTAGGAGCTCTCCTGCCGGGACTGGCGGGATGAAACGTCTCCGTCTCCTCTGCAGGAGCCCCCTGCCCTCTCCTGCCAAGGGTCGTCCTCCAGTGAGCGAGAGCCCCGTTCCCTCCCCTTTGAGGGTGGTTGGCGGCACCTCTTCTCTGCAGGGGGGAAAAATCAGCAAGCCAAAATGGAGGGG
>NW_015164676.1:341252-351504 GCF_001447785.1 Gekko japonicus
CCACGCCAAACTGGAGGTGGGGGGGAGACAGCAGTGCCGGGCGGTGGGGGGGGGTCCTTAGCAAGGCAAAGGGACAGGTCGTGTGACAGACAGACAGACGCTGCCGGCTGCCGCCTCCATTGCCCAGAAAGGAGGCTTCTTCATGCTGAGGTCACACACACACGGGGAGGGAGATCACAATCCCCCCATGAAACACCAGGACCCCAAAGCTTTGAGGCTGAGCAGCCACTTGGAGGCCTCGGAGGGCAGGCTGCCCCGAAGGAAGAAGCCCCACACACACGTCTGGGGAGATGGAGGCAGCAGCCCTGAAAGGGACAGTCCTTCTCTTTGCTGCGTCTCCTCTGGCAGGGGGGCTGGATTCTCTCTCTCTCTCTCTCTCTGCTGGGGGGGTGGTGGGATGTGCTGTGTGCCTACCCAGGAGAGCCATCCTCCAGAGCTCCCCAACAGCACCAAGAAACCCGTGCCACCATCAGGGATTCCCCCACCAACACCCTGACTGAGTCAGCCCTGACAAGGGTGCCGGCACACCAACCCTTCGCACAAGATCAGAGAGGCGGGGTGGGTGGGTGGGTGGTGCCCCTGTGGTGCACGTAAGACAGTGCAGGCAGCGCGGTGCAGATGGGGGGCCTCTGCGGCCAGCCAGGACTATGCCCCGCTGCACACGCTCCAGGATGCGCAAGATCCTCCTTCAGGCCTGGCTAGACCTGTGCTCCGGCTCCCAGTGGGGAGGGTACACACACAGCCCCCCGCCCCCACCCGCCAAAGGCTCTGGGAATGAAGCCGCAGCAACCAGAGTCTCGGACCGATTCCGGGGGTCAGGCCTTTCCTTGCTTACAGGCCTCTCCCCGCCAACTTAAAGCGGCTTCTCACTGCTGACCGTGGACCACCCAACAGACAGGAGCCCTGGAACCCAACCCTGCAGCAGACCTAGATGCCCGCTGTGCCTTGCATAACACACACACACACACCCCGGGCAATACTGTTATGAGACCAAATAATATCAGCCACACCCTCCACACAGCATCCAGCCACTCTCCAGGGCCCCAGGCAGAGAGAGGTCCCTCACGTCCCCCACGGCCTGGTCCTTTAAATTCATCTGGCCCTTTCAATTTAAACATTTCACTGGAGATGCTTCCAGGGACTGAGCCTGGGACCTTCTGCATGGCAAGCAGGGGCTCTGCCACTGAGCCACACAGCCCCTCCCCAGTCCTTACTGCCTTCGACTGAGTCAGACCATCCATCCATGATCAAGCTCAGCATTGTCCACTCAGATTGGCAGCGGCTCTCCCGGGTCTCAGGCTGAGATCCTTCCCATCCCCTCCAGCCTGGTCCTTTTAACTGGAGCTGCTCGGGATCGAACCGGGGACCTTCTGCATGCCAGGCAGAGGCTCTTCCACTGAGCTGGCCTCCTTCTCCCACCTGAGGCCTTTCAGATCCAGGATCACTGGAGAAAACCACCACCAAAGGCAGGCAGCTCACCGCCACCACATAGCAAGGTGTGCGTGTGTGAGAGATGGAGTAAAAAATGGCACTGCCTTATAACATTATAACATAGACTACTGTAACACTCTCTACATGGGGCTGCCTTTGTCACAAGTCCGGAAGCTGCAGCTAGTGCAGAATGCTGCGGCCAGGCTGTTGATGGGTCTCTCGAGGAGGGACCACATTCGGCCTGTGCTGAAAGCGCTGCACTGGCTGCCGATAGCGCACCAGATTCTCTTCAAAGTGCTGTTTTTGACCTTTAAAGCCCTTTATGGCCAAGGTCCAGCCTACCTGAGGGGCTGCCTTTCTCCATATGTTCCCCCAAGGGCACTACGGTCGGGGAGGGGGGCCTCATCTCCTGGAAATTCCAGGCCCGAGAGACGTTAAATTTGCGGTGACCAGGACCAGGGCATTTTCGGTGGCGGCTCCTACCTGGTGGAAGGAGCTACCGGAAGAGATCTGGGCCCTGCGGGACCTCTCTCAGTTCCGCAGGGCCTGCAAGATAGAGCTCTTCCGCCAGGACTTCGAGTTGGAGCCGCCGCCACCACTATTCCACCTTTGCCCCTATGCTCTGGCGTATTAACAGCATGATTGCCTGGCCCCCCCAAGGGGGGAGCGAGGCGCCTGGGCATGGCTTAGATGGTAAGATCTTAGGAAGTAGTTTGGAAGTTAAGATCTACCCATCTTGTCTAAATCTGTTTGTAAATATTGTATTTTATTGTAATTTATTGTTTTTAAGCTATGTGTTTACTGTTTTAACCTCGGCACAGGGTGCCCTTGTTAGCCGCCCTGAGCCTTCGGGGTAGGGCGGGATATAAATTCAAATATAAATAAATAACATTTCCTTCCTAGCCCTCCCCCCCCACACACACACACCAGCAGCCCCCAAGATGTGGAGTCAGGAAGGGGAGACCCACCACAGCACTACGATATCGCCACAGAGACCCCACAATCCCACAATGCACAGGGGTAAGGGACCTTATTCAACACTGGGAGGCTTGGATTGGGTCCAGTGTGTCACGTGGCACCCAATAAGTTTGGGGACTTGCAGGCCAGAGGCTAGGGTTGCCAGCTTCCAGGGGGCACCTGGAGGCCTCTTGCTATTACAGTTGATCTCCAGATATCAGTCCCCCTGGGGGGAAACACTGCTTGGGAGGGTGGATTCTACACCATCCTGCCCTGCCGACTCCCCCCCCCCACCGCTCCACCACCCAAATCTCCAGGGGCTTCCCAGGCCAGAGCTTGCAAGCCCTGCCAGAGATCCCTCCTCACCTCCCTCCCCCCATGCACAGGCACACGGACACACTTGCCTCAGGTGCAGGGGTGTGTGTGTGTGTCCACCAGTGCTCCCTCTAAGCTGTAGAGTCTTGTGAACAAACATTCTACTTTGTGAGCTGCTGGCATTAAAGTGGTGAGCGAGCGATTGGGCTGCTGCATAGATTAGCTTACTCTGGAGCCCTCCTTCCTGAGCCAAGGCAAAAAATGTGCGAGCCGGAGGCTAAAAAACTGTGAGCTAGCTCACACTCACTCGGCTTAGAGGGTGCACTGGACTCCCAAACTCTGCCTCTGTGTGTGTGTGTGGGGGGGGAGGGGGCCCTGCAGCCCAGCTTGGTGATGATCAAAAGCAGAAAGTGGCCAAAGAACAGGAGCAGTGTACACGTGGAATTTTTTTTTGGGGGGGGGACCAGAATTCAGGGCCTGGGTCCTTTTAATGCCACAAATCTGATTAATTTACCTTGTGACAAGGGGCACAACACCCGGGAAGGGGCGGCCTCTTTCCCGAGCTGCCCTTTACCCTGCGGAGAAAGGGGGCCGAAGAGGGGTTTGCGCTGGTGGGGGGGGGGCACGGCCCTCCCCTGTCATGCCACCTGCTGCTCGGAACAATGCGATTGGCCACAGTTTTCAAGATGATGGAGGGGAGGCTCAGAGCAGAGGGGTCTCGGTGCAGAGGGGAGAGCGGGGTCCTCCTCGGGCCGGGGAGGGTGGCCGGGGGGTCCTTCTCAGAGGCCAAACGGTTATTCACTTAACACCGAGGCCCCCATGGCTTTTTTTGTTATTAGGAGATGCCTTCAGTCTGATGCCGCACTTTTTTGGGGGGGTGGGGGGAACAGCTCTGCCCCCCTCCTTCAAAGAACGCATGCTGCACCCTGTCGCAAACACGAGGGCGTTCCAGGGAGGAGGAGGCTGGCTTCCCTTGCGACACTCCCCGGACCTGGAGAGCCAGTTTGGTGTAATGGATAAGTGTGTGGACTCCAGTCTGGGAGAACGGGGTTTGATTCCCCACTCCTCCACTTGCAGCTGCCTGATGACCTTGGGCAAGCCGTAGTTCTGTCCAGGGGTCATTTCGTAGAAAAAGAGGTGTTGGAGCTCATTAGCATAACTCATTAGCATAACTCATTTGCATATGCCCCACCCCCTGACATCACCGGAAGTGTATCAGAAGGCAATGCCCACCGTTCAGGCTCCACTGGACTGTTTTGGATTGCTAGCGATTGGGGGGACGGGGACGTGCAGATCTGTCCTCGCAGAGGAGGGAGAGCTTGTACCTGAATAAAGCTTGGTCTTAAAGGTGCCACTGGACTGTTTTGGACTGGGGGGCCGGGGGGGGCTCTGCATCTTACCTGGCTGCTTCTTGCTCTGACTGAAGGCTGCTGGGAGCAGGGGGCGGGGCTTGTTGCATGTGCCCGCCCCCTGGGCTCTTTACTGCCGGAGTTCCGCTCCTGTGCGCTCCTGCAGGAAATGACCCCTGATTCTGTCAGAGCTGTTCTCTCAAGCTCAGTTCTGGAAAGAGTTCTCTCAGCCCCACCTATCTCCCAGGGTGTCTGTTGTGGAGAGGGGGATGGGAGTCACTGGTTGGTTTTAATCATTTTAAAATGTGATTGTGTCAGGCACGTTTGAACTTGTTCGCCTCCTTGGTGGTCCTCGTGAGGGCGGGTTTAGAAATGTGTAAAAGGACACTGAAAACCCCAGCGCTTAATGAATTGATAACAAAGATTATGGAATGTGCTGAAATGGAAAGACTGACAAATATACTAAAAGGAAAAATAGAAGAAGAATTTATGGGACCATGGAGGGTGTTCCATGACTGGTTAAAACAGAAGTACTGAGAGACTAAGAGTAGACTACAAGAAGATTGATTAGAAAGATGGTTATAATAGTTGTGAAACTTCTAGGAGAAGATTTGCATGCAGAATGTCAAATTGGTTCTTTTATATATGTATCTATCTGTATTATTTCTCTTCCCTTCTTTTCCCTTTCCCCCTTTCTATATATATAAAGTAATAAAACTTTTAAAAAAAGAAATGTGTAAAAGCAACAAATATAACATGGGCCCAGTTTATTTTTATTTATTTATTTATTTTGGGATTTATATCCCGCCCTACCCAGTGGCTCAGGGTGGCTAACAAACAGGGTTTAAAAGTTTAGAACAATAAAAACAATGTTACATACATAATAACATTTGGTGCTTCAATAATCTACATAAAATAACCAAGATGCGCAACATCCCACATTGGCGGCCAGTTTTCTTGATAGCATGAGTGCCAGGAGTGATATTTCCCAGATCAGTCGGGCGACATCCACCCCCCACCCCCCAGAATACGGTAGATGGATGATAGAATCATGGTGGTGGAATAGCGGCGGCAGTGGCTCCTACTCAAAGGCCTGGCGGAAGAGCTCCGTCTTACAGGCCCAGTTGGGGATATCTTCTTAGTGGCAGATGATACGATCAGCCCAGGCCTCCTCCACCTGATCCCCTGGAGATCGATGACCCATTAGAAAGGACCGTCCTGGGCGGCAGGGATCAAGGGCAGACCACGGAGGAGGACGTTGTTCCTCCAAAACCCAATCCCAGACCTGGGAGGGGGCCTCCTTCTGTGTGGATCTGCCTCCCCAGACCTCCCCCCCCCGCCATAGTCTGGTTTTTGTTCCAGAGCATAAAGGACGGAGCCTGACCTCTGCTAAGCCCTGGGCCTCCCGTGTGGTGCAGCCAGACGTCCTGGGCACGGACTGGAATGCCAGCCAGGGACACCAGGTGGGACGGTGCTGAGGCCAACATGCGGCTGTCTCCTCTAGCATGGCTGCATGAGCCTGCGCTCTGGGTCAATGTCTGAAAAAGAGAGAAGACGACACCAGGATGAAGCCGCTCCAAGGAGTGGTGAGTCTCATAGGGTTGTGGCACGGAGCAGGCCTTTCTGTGCGTCTCCCTCGCCCTCTTCTGCACAACATCTTGGGCCTTGGCACAGTGTCAGGTGCTCCAAGACCCCTGCAGGTGCAAGCCGCTTCTCAGGAACATAAATCACTCGTTACAGGAGTTAGGAAACCTCACAACTTATCTGGGTTTTATCAGCTTCAGAAGACCCCTCAAAGGAACACCTTGGAGAGCAAACAGAGCCATTTCCTAGTTAAGCAGTAACTTATTTTCTCCTCTTCACAATAATGACTGCTGCCGGTGGGTGCATGCCTGTTTCGGCAGAGAGACACACGCTGGAGAGCAGAGCGGCAAAAAGTTGTTTGAACATCTGCTCCGGTTCTGGGGAGTTGGGGAGCCACAGCCCGCCCGCCCCCCTCGCCTCAGAGGGTTTGGGGGACGGAGATGAATGGGGGTCACAAGGTGATGCATTGCCAAATCTTGGCCCTTCTCTCCAAGCCCAAGCAGTGTCCAATTGATTCCCCCTGGGCCACTGCACATCACCCATGGCGGGGGGGGGGGAGCCCGAAGCCTTCTCCTTGCCTAGGTACTTTCTGAATAAGACCCTCCTCACCGATCCTCCCTCTCAGCTGTGGAGTCTTGTGGCATTAAAGTGGTGAGCGAGCCATTGGGCTGCTGCAACAATTAGATTGCTCTGGAGCCATCCCTTCCCGAGCTGAGACCAAAAACGTGCGAGCCGGAGGCTAAAAAGCTGTGAGCTGGCTCACACTGACTCAGCTTAGAGGGAACACTGCTCCTCACTCACCCTTTGCATGGCAGAGAATGGGGACGGCGGGATGAAGGAAGGCGGAAGCCAGTGCCAAGAGAGCGGCCTCTGAGTCGCCCAGCCTGGGATGCCGCCGCCCTCTCCCACCGGGCTTCCAAAGAGTGGGACTGCAAATTCCCCTCAAGGGGCCCCCAAGGAGCGGGCCCATCGCAAGGCCCGGTGGGTGTCTGCCAAGTCCACTGCAAAACATTCCTCTCCTTTTCATCTCTGTCAGCTTCTGAAAACTCTGACGGGGAGTTCAAAGGCCCACCATGTCCAGAGTTCGGTTCCCATAGTGGTCGCACAGCTGCCTCTAGGATGACGGCAACTGCAGCCTCCCCCCACCCCACCCCCCAGGCTCCCCAGCAAGTGGTAGGAGGCGGCCTCCTGCCTCTGGGACTGGGGGTGGGGGCAGAGAGCCGTCATGGCTAGCGGCCATTATGACGAGTAGCCATGGATGGTCCCATCATCCCTGAATTTGTCCACTCCCCTTTTAAAGCCTTCCAAGTCAGTGGCCATCGCCACGTCCTGGGGCAGCGAGTCCCACAGAAGTCTGACTGCATCAGGACGTCAAGGGCGGTGGGGGTGAATGTGATTAGACAGCCTGACAGGCAATGGTTTGGCTGAGTTCTTTCTCCGGGAAGGGTCCTGCCCGCTCCTTGCCCCAGACCAGCTGAGGCGTTCCTGAGCTCTCTCTTCAGCTGGCAAGTTTAACAGAGCCAGAGACCAGGAGCACCTTCAAGATGAGCAAACTTTGTGGCAGGGGAGGAGCTTTCGTGAGTCACGGCTCACTTCTTCAGATAGTTCAAGATCGGTGGCCGTGCCGGTCTGTCTGTAGCAATAGAGAAGAGCAAGAGTCCAGTAGCATCTTAAAGACTAACGAAATACGTGGCATGGTATGAGCTTTGTGGTAGGGTAGGAGCTTTCGTGAATCACTCCTCACTTCTTCAGATACAGCTAGAATGTGAGTCCACCTGTCCTATATATTGGAAAGATTTCAGATGCCGAATGACATAGCAGGCAAATGACAATAGCGGGTGAATGAGAACAGCAGGCGTGATTGGATGAGTGTTTTATGCAGAGGAGTAGTAGGCATGGAGAAATCAGCATTGGCAATGAGACAGGAAACCTAGGTCTGGATTCAGTCCAGGGGGATACATTGTCTCGAACTTCATTATCAGTTGCAATTCAGCAGTCTCTCTTTCTAATCTCCCTTTGATATTCCTTTGTAAGAGAACTGCTGCTCGTAGGTCAGCAGCTGAATGTCCTGGGAGGTAAATTGTTCCCCCACTGGTTTTTGAATGTTGTGGTTTCTAAAGTCAGACTTATATCCATTAATTCTTCCTCGAAGGGACTGGCCTGCTTGTCCAATGTAGAGGGTGGGAGGGCATTGCTGACATGCCATAAATCACACTAGAAGATGAGCAGGAAGAGGAACCGGAGATGGTCCGGCTGATGTTGCCGGGTCCACTGATGGTGTTGCTGGGATCTATAGGAGAGCAAAGTGGGCCTCTTGGTTTGTTGCAGGCCTTGGGACTAGAGTCCATGTTTTGGCAAGTTTGTTTTTTCTCCCGAGCCCAGCTGACCCGGGGAGTGCCCAGAGGGCAGGTCTGCAAAGCTGGGGGGCTTCCCGGAGAGGTCCCCACATCGATTTCACCGGAAGGCGTGATGTGAGAGCGGATCCAGAACCGCACCGAAATGTGCTCAGGACGGGAAGGAGATTCTTCCCCCCGGCTTGTGAGGTTAGATGGCCTCTGGTGACCCTCACAGGGCAGGCTTTCTGGAGGAAAGCCCGGATTCCTGGACATTGTAGCAAGTCTTTCTCCTCCTCCTTTCTTTCTCTCCACTTCACATTTTCACTTCCCTGGTGCCCCCCCCCCCCAAAAAACAAAGAAACATGGAAAAATCAAATCATTTAAAAAACCCCAGCAGATGTTTGGTCTGTTTGATCTCGGGCCTGAATAGAAACAAAAGAGTTTCAAGTCCCTGATTATGGGAAAGCAGTTGAAGAAAGAAAGAGAGGAAGGAAGGGGGGGGGGAGAGGAATATTCCGGCAGGGAAGTCACGAAGAGGAGGACTTCCGACTTTGATCTCCCCATTGAGGGGATTGAGTGGTGGGGCTGGCCCGCCCTCCCCCTTCCCTTTGTAGGGCCTCGGGAGCAACAGGCGACGACATTGTCTCCCGAAAAAGAAAGTCACTTGAGCTGAGCTTCTAGCCAAAGGAAGGGTGCTCTCGGCTTGCCTTTGATGGGGGAGGCCCCCTTTCGGACCTGGCTGCCTTCAGCCAGGCCGCCTCCCCGTCCTCCCTCGCACCCATCCACACTGGCCATGATCCGGCCACAGAGGGACTGCTGGCGTGCAAGAGAACTGTGGTTGCCAACCTCTGGGTGGTGTCTGGAGATCTACAGGCGACAGAGACCAGGTCTCCTGGAGAAAATGGCCGCTTTGGAAGGGGCACCCTGTGGCACTGTACCCCCCCCCCAGGTTCCTCCCTTCCTCGAACCCCTCCCTCCCTGGGCACCCCCCCCCCAAGTCTCCAGGAATTTCCCAATCTGCAGCTGAACCCCCTAGACTCGCACCTGCCAGTCTGCTTGTCAACTGAACCCCCCAAAACTTGTTGTGTCGCATCCACCCAAAGGTCAATCGAGTCAAGTGTCCCGGTTCCACTCAGTTCCCTCCTGCGAAGTACACAGACCTCCACTAGAGCTTGGTCCCCGTTTCTGTGAACCGAAGGTATAGTGCCTTTGAATGTGGAGGTTACATTCAGCCTCAGTTTGTTCCCTGGTTGGACACAACAGCCTGGATATCGCATGAGCACAGGGAATTAGATAAGCATATGGAGCAGAGGTCCATCAGTGGCTATTAGCCACAAGGTATAGATAGGAACTCTCGGTCTGGGGCAAGGGATGCTCTGTACTCTTGGTGCTTGGAGGGGGAGCAACAGTGGGAGGGCTTCTGGTGTCCTGGCCCCACTGCTGGACCTCCTGATGGCACCTGGTATTTCTGGCCACTGTGTGACAGAGACTGTTGGACTGGATGGGCCATTGGCCTGATCCAACATTGGCTTCTCTTATGTTCTTATGGATAAACATATGGAGCAGAGGTCCATCAGTGGCTCTTAGCCACAAGGTATAGATAGGAACTCTCGGTCTGGGGCAAGGGATGCTCTGTATTCTTGGTGCTTGGAGGGGGGGGCAACAGTGGGAGGGCTTCTGGTGTCCTGGCCCCACTGGTGGACCTCCTGATGGCACCGGGTGTTTTTGGCCACTGTGTGATACAGAGAGTGTTGGACTGGATGGGCCTTTGGCCTGATCCAACATGGGCTTCTCTCTTATGTTCTCTCCAGGTCCCAGGCGTCAGGGTCTTTCCCTTCACCTCCTACCTGATATTTTTAATGGGAAATGCCGGGGGGGGGATTGAACCTGGGACCTTCTGCATGCCAAGCACAAGCACTTCCACTGAGCCGCAACCTCTCTCCCACATGTCCTGTGTCTGTTCACTCTAATAGCACTTTCCAGTAGAAACAAGGCTCTGATCTCATTCATGCCTGCAAAAGATGCGCTTCCTCCAGGGCCACACCCACAGGGGGTAAAATGTGGTGGGCAAAGAGGCCCCAGGTGAGACGGAAGGGGGGGCTCTGGTTCCGCCAACACCACAGAGCTCTGGGGCGAGGGAAGTCCTTAGAAATATCCCACCTGGGGAGCAGAGGCCCCTCCCACACACGCAGGGGCTCCGGTTGCTAACGCCGGGCTGGCCTGGTTTGTGTGAGTGGGTGGGGGCTCCCAGGGTCTTGTGCAATGCCCGCGACTCTTTCC
>NW_015164676.1:351521-357124 GCF_001447785.1 Gekko japonicus
GGGGGGGGGGGGCTTGAGTGCTCAGGCCTTGGCAGGGGACTGTTTGCTGCCAGCCGGCCTGGCAGCCTCTCTTGCCAGCATCGCACGGCTGGGCTCTGTGGGAACGGCTCTCCCACCCGGAGGGAGCCCACATGCGCTGCCAGCTTCCCACACACCTGAGGGGCCTGTGTGCCAGAGGGTTAGGGTGACCCCCCCCCAGGCAGGCATCCAGACACACACCCACGCACACAGAGGCACACGGGGGGGGGGCGTGCTGCAGGAGGGTCTCCAAGCCAGCCAGCTGTTCAAACGGAGCTCCCCCCCCCAGAACAGGCCTCGCTTGTGTTCCTCTGAGGGGGCAGCCACCCAGCGGGGGCACAAGGTGAGCCAAGCTGGCACCAGCAAAGGGGGGGACTGTTTTGCCAGGAACCCCCCCTCTCGTGGCAGGCAGGGAGAGCCAGGGTTGCCACTGGAGCCTGCTGGCAGTGCCTGGCCTGCAGCCATGAGTGCGGGGTCTGTTCCACCCCACGACACTGGCTCTCAAGCTCCCCCCCCCAGGCTGCAGTCCCTTTCTACCTCTGACCCACCCCCACCCCGGCCTCAAGAACTGGGCTGTTAAAGCATCCCTGGACGAGGGCGGGGGTGTCCCTCCTGGCAAATGCTGTGGCTCCCCAAGAAGGAGAAGAAGAGATTGGATTCATACCACACCCTTCACTACCCAGAGGAGTCTCAGAGCGGCTTACAAACTCCTCTCACTTCCCCTCCACACAACAGACACCCCCTGTGAGGGAGGCGGGGCTGAGAGAGCTCTGACAGAAACTGCTCTTTTTCAAGGACAGCTCTTATCAGAACTAGGGCTTGCGCAAGGTCATCCAGCCAGGTGTGAGTGGAGGAGGAGTGGGGAATCAAATCCAGTTCTCCCAGATTAGAGTCCACGCACTTAACCCCGACACCAACCTGGCTCTCTTATGGTAGTGTGTTCCGAATTCACGGGGGGGGGGGGGCGAAAGAAGAAGAAGAGAGTGGATTGAAATTCCCGGGGGGGGGGGGGAGGAAGAAGAAGAAGAGATTGGATTTATACCTCAGCCTTCACTATCCAAAGGTGTCTCAGAGCGGCTGACAAACTCCTTTCCCTTCCCCTCCCCACAACAGACACCCTGTGAGGCGGGTGGGGCTGAGAGAGTTCTGACAGAAACGGCTCTTTTTCAAGGACAGCTCTTATCAGAACTACGGCTTGCCCAAGGTCATCCAGCCAGGTGCAAGTGGGGGAGGAGTGGGGCATCAAACCCGGTTCTCCCAGGTTAGAGTCCACGTTCTTAACCACTCCACCAAACTGGCTCTCCGAGAGACGATTCCTCGGCTTCCTTCTCCTTCCCCCTCCGTCCCAGCAGGAGACTGAATGGCCTGCCCCAGCCAGGGTGCCACAGAGAGAGAGAGAGAGTGTTAGATAGTTTAGTATTTAATTTCTTAATTTCTTAATTCAGCAGAGTTAGCAGAGTAAAAATGAGTCTGAGTCCATGGTAGTTTCAAAATATAAAAAGGTTTACTAACAACCTATCAAGGGTAGGGTAAACAGGAGGTAAAATAATAAAGAGCTTTATTTCTACATCCTCTCATCTAGAAAACTTAACGAAGAGTAATGGAGACTGGAGCTTCTTCTTGCTCAGGGACAAAGAGCCATAAAATGCTAAATAGTGACACTCCATTCCCCAATCAGAACAACAAACTAGATCTGTATCTGGCGGGCTTTCTAACTCTCTAAGCAGATAGGATACAAACAAACATGTGATTCAGAACACAGCATTAACTCAGTAAATACTGAATAGAAGTGTTCTAACTTGTAACTTCCAACAGAGAGTCTCTCCCCCCACCCCCCGGTCATCTCCTGGGAGGGGGCCCTTCCATGGAGTCAATATTGACAGAGCCCCCAGATGGGTCCTGGGCTGGGCCAGGCCACCCCAGCGTCTCCGGGGACCTCTCAAGATAGGCGGGGGCTGCATAGAGCAAACAGGAGAGGGGGGGGAGTTACAATTCAACTAGCAGGAGCCCAGACCCACCCACCCACCCACGCACACAGAGAGACTCAGGGCCTGGCTTCTTGGGAGCCCCGCTTGAGGCCTGATTGTCCTCATACATTATTATTGGTTTCGGTTCGTCTATTCCAAAGTCTTTCAGTAGATGAATGATCCAGTACAGTTCATAGCTGGCACTTTGCGCTGATACACATTCAGCTTCTGCAGTAGAGATCGCTACAACAGATTGCTTTTGACTAGTCCAGTCAATTAAACTGTTTCCATAGTAGAATAAGTATCCACTTGTAGATTTTCCATCAGTTGTGTCTTTTCCCCAGTTGGCATCCATGAATCCAGTCAGTCTTGGTTCATCACAGGATGAGATTTTCAGTTTGAAGTCCAAAGTTCCTCTTAGGTATCTTGCCAGTCTTTTTACAGCTTTCCAGTCATGGATAGTCGGTGAGCTGGTCTTTCTGCATAATAGTCCAACAGCTGAAGTTATGTCTGGTCGACAAATTTTGCTAAGATACAATAATTTTCCTATTGCTGATCTGTATTCGTGGTTATTTGGAAGTAGTGGTCCCTCTGTATTCTTGAGGTAATCCTTTTCAAGAGGTGTGCTCACTGGCTTGGAATGTTTCATTCCTACAGATTCAATAAAGTCCATGATCTTTTGCTTTTGGCTTAGAAGAAAACTTCCATCATCAGTTCTTTCAATTTGTATTCCAAGATAGTGTTTTATAGGTCCCAATTGTTTCACTTCCACTTCCTTGTTTAGTTCATCTGCTATTTCCTGTACATCTCCTTGATTTTCACAACAAATAATCAAGTCATCAACATAAATGAGTATGTACTGATATTGTCCATTTTTGATTCTTGAGAACAAACACGGTTCTGCTATTCCTTGTTGAAAGTTCTGTTTTTGTAACAGTTCAGTCAGTTTCTCATTCCACGCTTTTGCTGCTTGCTTTAGTCCATAAACGCTTTTGTTGAGTTTGCACACTAGGCCTTCTTGTCCTTTTGTTGAAAATCCTTCTGGTTGTTCCATGTAGATTTCTTCATTCAATTCTCCATTGAGAAACGCAGTTTTGACGTCCAAATGTTCAATGTGCATGCCCCTTGAGGCTGCTATGCTCAAAAGTGTTCTGAAGGTTGTGTAGCTTACAACAGGTGCAAAAGTTTCCGAGAAATCGATTCCATATTTTTGAGAAAATCCTTTTGCGACAAGACGAGCTTTGTACTTGTCCACTTCGCCGTCAGGGTTATACTTCACTTTGTACACCCACTTACAGCCGATGGCTTTTCTTTCTGAAGGTAACTCAGTAAGAGTCCAAACTTGTTTGTCTTGCAAAGATGCAAATTCTTCTTCCATGGCATTAATCCACTTGCTTCTTTCAGATGCAGGTAGTTGATTAACTTCCTTCCAGTTAGTAGGTTCCTTTATTTGTTGCACACTTGCACAAATTCCGTACATTGGTGGTGGAACACCTTTGGTACTCCTTGCTGATTGTCTCACAGCAGTTGTCTCTCTTACCCTTGGCGTTGCCTCTCCTGGTTCCCCTTCTGAGGTGGAATTCCCTTGTTCCCCTTCTGAGGTGGAATCCTCTTGTGGAGATGGACCTGCCTGGTCACAGGTGGTCTCTGCAGATTGCCAAGTGATCACATCAAAGAAAGAGACATCTGTAGATTCCTGATTGACAGGTTGTGCTGTGGACTCAGCTGGCTTAGGAGTTTGCAGGATGTTACTCTCATCAACATGTACCACATTGCATTCTCTAATTACACAGTTTGTAGGATCAAAAATTCGGTAGCCTTTCCCTCCTTGAGCGTACCCCACTAGGATACCAATTTCTGCTCTTGGCTCTAATTTGCCCCTTTTCTCTTTTGGAATGTGGGCATAGGCTTTAGATCCAAATGCTTTAATGTGTTTAAGTCCAGGCATCCTGTTATGCCATAATTGAAAAGGAATTTTATTTGTAGTTTTAGATGGAACTCTATTGTGCAGGTAAGTAGCTGTATTGACTGCTTCACCCCACATATCTTCTGAAATTCCAGATTGTATTAGCATAGAACGCGCCATTTCTAGTATGGTTCTGTTTAAGCGTTCCGCTGTTCCATTTTGTTCTGGAGAATAAACAATAGTTGTTTGATGTTCAATTCCTTCTTGTTCCATGAACCTTTGGAACTCACTGCTGCAATACTCTGTGCCATTGTCAGTGAATAACACTTCAGGCGCTTTGCCAAATTTATTTTTAACAGCAGCAACATAGCACTTAAATTTGTCAAGTACTTGGTCTTTACTTTTAAGTAGGTAGGTATAGACATATCTGGATTTTGCTTCCATAAAAGTCACAAAGTATTTACTACCACCAGTAGATTGTTTGATAGGGCCAACAAGATCTGAGTACACAGTCTCTAGAAAACCTTTATCTTGTTCTGGATTTTTGCCTCTGTAACAAGGCGCTTTGCCTTTTGCCTTAAAACAAGTATCACAACCATTACTAATAGTATTGCATTCAACAGCATCAATATTACAGCCCTTCAGAAGCTTTCTCACACTTTGTAAATTTCTGTGAGCAAACATCACATGCCATTTAAATAAACAGTCTTTGTGCTCACATTCAGATGATTTTGTGTGAAACACAGGTCCACTTGTGTCCAGTTCATCATTTTCAGTTATGCCAAGATTTCTTACATAATGGTAACTGTCGTGCTCTTCCATAATGAGCTCGACTCCATCTTTGTGCCAAATTTTTCCTTGTCCCTTTTTAAGATTAATGTTAAAACCAGCAGCAATAATTCTCCTTGAGGAGATCAGACAAGTACTAGCTTCAGGCACAAATACACAATCATTTAAAGTCATTTGCTGAATTTGGCCAGCAGAATTTAACACATTAAGAAAAATCTTTCCTGTTCCAGCAACTCTCAATGGTTCATTATCAACTTTGATCAGTTTGGGCATCTCATCTTTATTCAGATCAACAAAATATTCAGCACTGTTGCAAATGTGGACGGCACTCCCTGTGTCCAGTAGCCACAGTGATTCATCACTGTATTCTCTGCTATGATTAATGTTTACAGCAAGCACATTCGCACATTCGGCTCGCTTTCCTGCAGTTTCTGGCACAGCCTCTCTCAGGAGAAACACAGGCTTGGATTTTTCCTGCCCCTGATGACCGTTTGGCTTCCCATTGACACGCCCTCT
The DNA here is from genome assembly GCF_001447785.1 of Gekko japonicus. Taxonomy (NCBI): domain Eukaryota; kingdom Metazoa; phylum Chordata; class Lepidosauria; order Squamata; family Gekkonidae; genus Gekko; species Gekko japonicus. Next base: position 356,718 of record NW_015164676.1, read on the forward strand.
GGCGTTTCCTCTTACAGAAGAAATAGGGGGAGAGCGCATGTCTTTATTTCTTTGATCTGTCTGTGATTGTCTAAACCAGCAGTCTTTGGAAAGATGGCCCGTTCGGGAACAGACAAAGCATTTAACGGCCTTCTTTACATTTCCTTTGTACTTCCCATTGACACGCCCTCTGGCGTTTCCTCTTACAGAAGAAATAGGGGGAGAGCGCATGTCTTTATTTCTTTGATCTGTCTGTGATTGTCTAAACCAGCAGTCTTTGGAAAGATGGCCCGTTCGGGAACAGACAAAGCATTTAACGGATTTAAAATAACGGCAACCATTGAACTCTCGGAGGGAGGGTCATTAATCATTTTAAGGTCATCATAGATATTAATTATCTTACTTAAATGTACACTCATTGTGTCTCC
>NW_015164676.1:357293-357417 GCF_001447785.1 Gekko japonicus
AAGTTGATCCGCATTGCCCGTTGGAGCATCCTGGGTTAACACATAACTCGCAGATGTGGCCTCTAAAATGCATTTTAAGCACTCCTTCCAAAACCGATAATTACTGGCTGATAATTTCGGTAGG
>NW_015164676.1:358282-360029 GCF_001447785.1 Gekko japonicus
AAGCCGAGTGCCTCCAATTCTAAGGTGCCCTGAACCTCCTACGCCACGGAGGTCTCAGAGAGTGCGCAGAGTGCCCACCTACTTAAGCGATTACGAGTGTTCATAATGTTTTGCTTAGGGGGGAGGGATTTGTTATGTATTGACTTGAATGTAAATACTGACATGCGAATCGTCTCATTGAAACTCTATGTTAAGCTTCAGCCTGGGCTAGGATCCTAATGTAACCAATAGGAGTCCTAGCCCAGAGAGTGTCTACCAATCACGCTGTAAAGCGGAACCGCTTGTGATTGGGCATTATATCTTCAACCTCATAGGTTGTTATTTGTACAGGGGGTGTGGCTACACTAGCCGGGAATGTTTAAATACAGAGCAGCCAGTGCTTGTCCTTTGGCTCGAGTGGTTCGAATGATGGTTCTGGCTGGCGATCGTAACTAAGCTGAAGAATAAACCGCAATTCTTGCTGAATCACTCTCCGACTCTTTGTTAAGCGCACGACTTAACAGGATAGAGCAGGTAGAGAAAGAGGTACTTTTCTCCCTTTCTCACAAGACAAGAACTCCTTGTGGGCACTCCATGAAATTGCTGAGCGGTCGGGTTAGAACGGATAAGAGGAAGTCCTTCTTCACCCAAGGAGTGATTAACGCATGGAATTCACTGCCACAGGAGGTGGTGGCGGCTACAAGCATGGACGGCTTCAAGAGAGAATTAGATAGGCATATGGAGCAGAGGTCCATCAGTGGCTATTGGCCACAAGGTCTAGATAGGAACTTTATCGGTCTGGGGTAAGTGATGCTCTGTCTTCTTGGTGCTTGGGGGGGGGCAACAGTGGGAGGGCTTCTAGTGTCCTCCTGGCCCCACTGCTGGACCTCCTGAGGGCACCTAGCATTTCTGTCTACTGTGTGACACAGAGTGTTGGGCTGGGGGGGCCTTTGGCCTGATCCAACATTGGCATATCTTGTGTTCTTATGTTCTCTTAAATGCCTGGAGATTTGGGGCAGCAGGGCCTGTGGAGGGTGGACTCTGGGGAGGGGAGAGACCTCAGCAAGGGCGTGATGCCCTGAGAGCCCGCCCACCACCGCAGCCGCTTTCTCCTCGGGGACACCCGGGGATTGGTTGCAATTCCTGCAGATCTCCAGGCCCCACCTGGAGGGTGGCAACCTCACGTCTGGGCCAGTGCCCCTCATAAGCCCCTTACATTGAGCACACTCTCCTTCCAGCACCCCTTGAGCATAGCCAGGGCCGCAATGCTCCCTCTAAGCTGTGGAGTCTTGTGAGCAAAAATTCTCCTTTGTGAGCTACTGGCATTACAGTGGTGAGCTATGAGCGATTTGGCTGCTGCATAAACTAGTTTGCTCTGGAGCCCTCCTCCCTGTCCTAAGGCAAAAATGTGTGAGCCAGAGGCTAAAAAACTGTGAGCTAGCTCACACCAGCTCAGCTTAGAGGGAACAGTGGCTACGGGGAGGGATTTTTGGAGACTCCCGTAAACCTGACAGGGGAGCTGGGACCACCGAACATCCTGAGCGGAGCGGATTCTCCAGGGGGCCAGGCAGGTCAAGCCGATGCAGCTGGGCGGGGGAGCAGGGGGTCTGGGAGGCGGACACAGCCCACCACTCATGTCCCACCTCTTCACGGGGACCCCCCTCTCTTTCACACACACACACCCATTCCCCCAGCTCTAGTGTGGCTTGTTTGTGGAAGGCGGGGGGGGGGAGAGGGCTTGCCATGTCACTTGGTTGGGGGGGAGGCT
>NW_015164676.1:360052-363570 GCF_001447785.1 Gekko japonicus
CCTGCTGAAACAGTGGAGCAGCTCCCACCTGTTATCCTCCAGCACAGACTCTTTGGCAAGCACACACACATACACCCCGCCGGACACCCCACTGTTTGGAGAGCAGCGGGCCACAGGTCTTTGAGCACAGCATCTCTAAAGGCCTTCCTGGGCATTCAGAGCGCAGGCAGGGGAGGGAGGGAGGGAGGGAGAGGCCGTCCTGACTGTCCCGTGGCCCAAAGAAGCTCCTCCTCTGGTGGGTGCAGGAGAGAGGGGGGGCCTTTTCGGGGGCAGCCCCACAATTATGGAACAGACTGCCTCCCCCCAGGGAGGTACACCTGCCCCCCCCCCCGACTTTCGATCTTTAGGAGGCAGCTGAAGACGGTTTTACTGAGCGGCCTGCATTTAATTAAAGCAGCACTGAATTGTGATCTTAAGATTGTAGGTTTTTGAAATTTTACAGTGCATTCTATTAATATTGTGAGCTGTCCTGAGCTCTGGAGGAGGAGGAGGAGAAGGAGAAACTGGGTTTATACCTTGCCAAGAGAGGTAGTCCAGGCAGGGTCAGCAACTGTCCTTCCCCCTTGGGTGCCTTGCTCTGGGGAGGGAGCGGCGCCCCCCTGCCCCAGTCCGTGTGTCTGGGGTGTGTGTGTGCTCCATGCATGCCCAGCGTTAGCCGCTGCCAGCTGGACCACCCTGCGGAGTGGGAGCGGAGAGGGGCCCCCCTGCACTGGCAGTGGGGAGGGGTTGCATCGGCCAAGGGCCGGAGCAGATGGGCTTGCCCAGGCTGAGGGGTGGGTGAGGCTGCCCGCATGTGCTGGAGACGGGTGGAATCGGAATGGGGGCAAGGGGAAGGTTGCCTTTCGCCGTGCAAAGAGCTCAGGCCCCTGCTGCCATGGGGGGGCCAGAAAGCGGCCCTCGGGACTCCTCCCAGTGCCCAAGTTTTCTTCAGCAGAAGGGGCTGGATCAGACCAGGGGGCCATCCCGTTGGCCCCCAGCAACTTGTCTCCCACAGTGAGTGGCCAGCCAGAGGCCCCTCCAAGACCTGCAGGGAGGGCCTACAACGCCTCCCCCTAGTGGTGCTCCTCAGTACTGGTCACCGGGGGGGGGGGGCGCTGCCTCTGAACATGGAGGCTTCAACTGGAAGGGGTTTGGCATCGCTTGAGGTCTCGTCCCAGAAGGCCTTCCTCATCCGCCAGTGCAGCGGGAGAAGGGACTGTGCTCACTGCGGCTACCTGGGATGGCCAAGGCGACTCTCGTGCTTTCACGGTCTGTTTCAGTGTTCCCTCTAAGCTGAGTTAGTGTGAGCCGGCTCTCCGTTTTTTAGCCCCCGGCTCACACATTTTTGTCTTCGCTCAGGGAGGAGGGCTCCAGAGCAAACTGATTGATGCAGCAGCCAAATCCCTCGCTCACAGTTTTAATGCCAGTGGCTCACAAAGTAGAATTTTTTGCTCACGAGACTCCACAGCTTGGAGGGAGCATTGCCTGTCACCCAGCAAAAGCTCATGACTTAGGGATGCCAGCCTCCAGGTGGGACCTGGGGATCCCCTGGAAGAATTACAGCTAATCTCCAGACTACAGAGATCAGTTACCCTGGAGAAAAGGGATGCTTTGGGAGCAGGGGTGTGTCAGATCCCACAGCTAACAACGTAGTACACGCTTTCGTGAAAGGTAATACTTTATTGAAGAGCTATAGATGCATTAACACAGGCACTGTTAAGAATGACGGCTGCCCATGGGGCATAATAGGATAATGGGAATTCGTAAGAACCCCCCCACTGCCCTAGCCAATTAGCCATCCTCCCGCGCGCGGGAGATAGAGCTTCGGCCGTTTAGCGCTGAAGCTGGGAACGAACTGGTTCCCAAGAAAACCAGACATCAACATCACCACCTGCAATACTTAGAGATAAGCGTTGTCTTAGCAGCAAATAAGCACATAAGGAATGCAAAGGCAATTAGAAGAGAAGGAACCTCCCTACCCCCATGGCAGCATAGCTGACAGGGTGTCAAACATAAAGGCCCGGGGGCTGGAACCGGCCCATCCAGGGCACTTATGTGGCCCACGAGCAACTAGTGCAAGGGAGGGAATTCCTTGAGGAGGAGGGGAGTGGGCGGAGCCACTCTGACTGTGGCTTCAGCATGGCGGAACAACGGCAGCCGTCGAGCAGTGTGGGAGCCTCTGCCCAGTGCTGCACCGCTGGCTCTCCAGTCTGCCCATGTGGGTTTTCCTTTGGACCCCCCCCTCCCAGCCCACGAGGGCCTTGCAGTGAGGACACAACAACTTGGAGCTTACCGGCCCCTGTCCTTTCTACAGTTTATATCTCTGGTACCTGGCATGACGTTTTATGGTGCACATGGTGCCCAGCCCAACAAAGTAATTTATTTCAGATCAGGCCCTTGTGACAAATGAGTTCGACACCCGTGCTTTGGAGGGCGGCCTCTCTAGCCTCGTGTCCCGCTGAGGTTCTTGCCCTCTCCAGGCTCCACGTCCAAATCTCCAGGAGTTGCCCAGCCTGGAGTGGCAACCTTATCCCCCCCCGCCCTCTCCAGGGGGACCTGGCAACCCCCCAGGAGGGAGTGAAGCTGAAACAAATGTCCCTCCTGCCAAGAGGGCCAAACAGCTGCCGTGTGGCACTTGCCGATGGCCCGACAAGCTCATCCCCTGGAAGAACAACCTTCGTTGACAATAACCATGCAGAGAAGACTCTCAAGGACAGTGAAAAGAAAACCGAGAGACCCGTGGAAGGTCGGGAGGAAAATTGTTGGGTATTACAAGTTGAAAACACTCAGTACATCTGGGGTTAAATGTTTGTTTATGTTACTCACAGGAAGTCACATGTTTCTCATGTAACCAATGTTCTTTAGCTTTAGGATGCCCTGGAATTTTCTCCCTGATCTAGGTATTTGATTGGGACTAAAGTGTCAAGGTGTATTAGCATTTTATGGCTCCTCTTCCCATCTTTGTTTTGGTGTTCTGAAGAAGAAGAAGAAGAGTAGCCATACTCTCTCTCTCTTCTAGTTTTGTCTTTGTAGAGTAAGGATGTAGCCGATTATGCTCTGTTGTTATTTGCATCCCAGTTACCCTTCTTCCCATGCTAGAATTTAGTAAAAACTTTATCTTTTAATCACACATGGACTCTCAGTCTGAATTATTTTATTCTGTGACTGCTGGACTATCTTATCTCTGCTAAATACCATTTTTTCTATAACTCACTATCACCCAACAGAAATCCACCCGGTGGGGCAGGTGGCAGGTGCGGGTCAAGGTGCGGGTTTTCTGCGAGGAGGAGGAGAGCTGCCATGTCCTTGGCCGGCTGGCAGGGAGGCATCCCAGAAGCAGCCAGGAGGCAAGGCGGTGGCTCAGCCCTGGCGCAGCATCGGCACGGGGCTCAGCTGGGCTTGCTCAAGAAGACACGCCCCACAGGGTCCCTTGGCCCACCACCCTCAGCAGGTGAATCTGTCAAGCTCCTGTGCAAAGATCCACCAGGCGTGTGACTCCTGCAACGTGGTGCCTGGATTCATGTGGAAGAGCCGCGGGG
>NW_015164676.1:363638-381163 GCF_001447785.1 Gekko japonicus
GGGGGGGGGGGGCAAAGCGCTGCCCCCTCACAAGGCCGCTCAAACTTGCTTCAAGCCCGGTGCTGGCTGTGGGGAGGCAAAGGCACCCTCTGGGCCGTGGGGCCGGGCACGCGACCAGCACCTGCTTTGCGTGGGTAGCAGCAGCAGCCCAGTTCCAGGGAGATGCTCTGCAAACACTGGAGGCTGAGTCCCACGCAGGAGAGAGAGAGAACTTTTGCCTTGCGGTGGTCATGCTGGAAGTGAGCCTTCAGGCTGATGCAAGAGCTCCCCCTCCTGGCCGGGCATGGCCCCAGACGGCTCCCCCCTCCCACACACTTCACTGGGCACCCCTCACGGGAAAGGCCCCTGCCGCCAACCTCCTTGGGGTGTCCAGCTGGGCCCTTTTGTTCTGGGTCCAAAGCCTGACCTGGACAGCCTGGGCTAGCCCAGCTCTTGGAAGCTCAGCAGGGTGAGCCCTGGTCCTCAGTACTTGCATGGGAGACCACCAAGGAAGTCCACCATTGCTACACTGAGGCAAGCAACTCTCTCTTGCTCCGGACTGCAAGACTAGGTCTAACGGGTGGGAATGACAAGGGAGTCGTTACCGGCTCAAGATCAGGAGAAACTCCCTGACTGTCAGAGTGGTTGAGCAGTGGGGAACAGTCTGCCTCGGGAGGTGGTGGAGGCTCCTTCACTGGACATTTTCAAGCAGAGGCTGGAGGACCATCTTCCAGGTCTGCTGTAGGGCTCTCTTTCGGCTGTGCCCCTGCAGAATGCAGGACTTGGACTAGACGACCTGCAAGGTCCCTTCCAACTCTCACATTCCATGATTCTATGATAAGCAATGGCAGACCACTTCTGATTGTCTCTTGCCTTGAAATCCCCAAAGGGTCGCCATAAGCCTACTCTAGTCTGTACTCAAAAGAAACCCTCTTTTCCCTCTGTCATCTTAAGAGGTGGGTACCTTTTGGGCACAGACTGTGCCAGCAGAGTTCCCCAAATGTTGCTTTGCCATCATGGGTTGTAACCTGCAGCTCACCTGGCTGAGAGCCAGTTTGGTGTAGTGGTTAAGTGTGCAGACTCTAATCTGGGAGACCCGGGTTTGATTCCCCACTCCTCCTCCACTTGCAGCTGCTGAATGACCTCGGGCAAGCCGTACTTCTGTCAGAGCTGTTCCCTCAGGAACAGTTTCTGTCAGAGCTCTCTCAGCCCCACCTACCTCACAGGGTGTGTCTGTGGTGGGGAGGGGAAGGGAAAGGAGTTTGTAAGCCGCTCTGAGACTCCAAGTGAAGGGCGGGGGATGAATCCAATCTCCTCCTCCTCCTGAGTCCAGGTAACACCCTCCTGGGGAAACGCCTGGCTGGGTGACAGAGGTGAAGCTGTGTTGAGGGTGTTGTCTCCACGGCTGTTGGCAAAGGAAGACAGACTCCAGAAGGGCCCCCCCCCACAGAAGGGCCCCCCCACAGCTCCTTGGCAGGATCAACAGGTGCTGGCAAGTGGAGCACACTGCACTCGGGAGAAAAACTCTTCTTTGTGTTGCACCAGCCCAATGACAATATGTGCACAACCTGATGCAGGTATCAATCCACCCTGCCTCCACTGCAAACGTGGCACCCGTCCGGCCCCTCTATCCTGCCTCCATTCATAGAATCATAGAACGTTAGAGTTGGAAGGGACCTTGCACGTCATCTAGTCCAGCCTCCTGCACTCTGCAGGAGCAGAGCCGAAAGACAGTCCTACAACATCCCAGAGAGATGGTCGTCCAGCCTCTGCTTGGAAACCGCCAGCGAAGGAGCATCCACCACCTCCCGAGGCATTCCATACAGGAGGGGCTCCCCCCCCCCCGGCATTTGAACAAAAGGATCCTTCCATCCAGAATGTCCCATGGGGGGGTGCTTTGTAGAAAAGAGCCAGAATTGTGTGTGTGTGGGGGGGGAATCTGTGAAATTTCCTTGCAAACATACCAAGTCAAATTATCGTAACACAGAGTCTTTTTTCAAAACAAATGAATATCATTCCATTGGTGGGATCGCAAATCCCACAGGTGGAATGGGTTTACTTGCCGAGTTAGCCTTTTAACAAGAAGGTGAAAAAGCACACACCTTTTCAATGGCTGAAGACTGTCCTTAAGAAGAGCCCTTCAAAGTCAGATTCGAAAACCAAGATATGAAGGTTACAAAACTGGAATCGGATTTTAATTTGTGCATACTTTTGTTTCGAATCTCTGGTGTGCGAGTTGCAGAGGAAGGAATGCTCCCCATCGGTGGCTGATTTGGTGTGGAAAAGGCACCTCTGCAGCAGGAGGCCTGGAACTTTCCCAAGTCACTTAGAAAGGAGACCTCGAAACCCTAAAGGATGCTCATGTCTCCCCCGGGGCATGCACAGAAGCACCAGGAAGTTGGCACCCCCGACAGCCCCATCGGAAGCCTCTCTCCTCTCCTCATGGAGCCTGCGGAAGGGTCCTGCCGTCCGGGGGCCCAACCGTGCTCCTTCTGCTTCCCGAGTGACCCACAAATTTACTCTGGAGGGAGAAAAACCAGGCCCCTTTCCTCTCTCTCCCCTCCAAATCCCTCCTTTCCCCATGCGGTTGGAACTTTTCTTTTATGGACTTGGTTGAATGTGCGCATTCCAGAGACACCACCAGGGTGGGGCCAGGGTGGGTGTGGGGTGGGTGTCATTCACAACTTTCTTCCTCTGTGGCACCTGCAGACGGTGTGTTTAATGCACCTGGGGAATTTGAGGGGGGCTACCAGTGCTGTGAGCTGTGGTGGGAGCTGTGGTGGCTCAAGTGGTTAAGACGCTGAGGTGCAGACCAGAAGGTCGGTAGTTCAGCCCTTCGAGACGCAAGTGCCACGTGACGGAGTGAGCTCCCGTCTCTGGCCCCAGCTCCTGCCAACCTAGCAGTTCGAAAGCAAGACATTGCAAGTAGACAAATAGGTACTGCTTTGGTGGGAAGGTAACAGCATTCCGTGCACCTCAGCATCTAGTCATGCCGCCACATGACCGCAGAAACGTCTTCGGACAGCGCTGGCTCTTCGGCTTTGAAATGGAGATGAGCACCGCACCCCTAGAGTCGGATTTGACTGGCTTTCGAGCAAGGGAAACCTTTACCTTTACCACATCTAGAGGAAAAGCATCCCCCAGAAGCAGACAGGGCAAGGCCGGGACACGCCGTCTGCTGTGGCCCAGAAGAGGGAGCCACGTGTGCGTCTGCGTCGTCAGTGCTGGAAAAAGGAAACAGCCGCAGTTCAGGTCCATCCCTCCCAAGTCTTCCCTGGAAGAAAGGCCTTTTTCTGTTGCTGACTCAGTCTGTCTCTGAGAAGGAGATGCCAGCCAGCCAGCCAGCACTCCAAGGAAGTGGCATTTTCGAGGAATGACTTTTACAATCTGCACAGAATGCAGAAACTGCTTCCTTTCTCTCTAAAAAAGAACCACTCCGACCTCTTCCTTTGCCCACAGGAATAATGCCCTGCTGGCAGAGACCAGCAAATAGGAGACACCAGGGCTATTTTTGGGCAGGAACGCACAGGAACGGAGTTCCGGCTGGCTCCCGAGTTGGCCACGCCCAGCAGGAACTCATTAGCATAACAGGCCACACCCAACAGCAGAAACTCATCCGGACTGGCTACATTAGGGGTGTGTGGCCTAACATGCAAAGGAGTTCCTGCTACAAAAAAAGGCCCTGGGTTTGGACAACAAACAAGGTAAACAGAATAAGAAGCAAAAAGTGGGTGTGGCTGGATGACCACACTTCTGGTAACATGGGGGTGCGTCCTAATGTGCTAATGAGCTGTGCTGTCAGAGGTGTGGCCCAATATGCTAATGTATGAGTTCCTGCTGTTGGGTGTGGCCTATTATGCTAATGAGTTCCTGCTGGGCTTTTTCTACAAAAAGAGCTCTGGCCGACACCGAGGTCACTCCAGATTCCAAAGGGGACATCCCACCTTTCCAAACAATTGCCAGATAACAGGGCCAAAAAGGATGCCCCTTTCTCCTGGTTCAGTCCTAGCTCCTTCCCTCATTCAGCCATTTCCGTTCTCACAAGCATTGCTTCCTCCAGCCATATGGGCTTGGTTGGGCCTGTTCAGAGACAGGAGGGTGAGGCACACAGAGGGACAAGGCCTGCTGAGGGAAAACCAGCATGGCTTCTGCAAAGGGAAGCCCTGCCTCGCCCACCTTTTGGAGCTCTTTGAGAAAGTGAACAAGCATGGAGACAACGGTGACCCCCTGTAGATATTACCTACCTGGACTTTTAAAAGGCTTTGGATAAGGCACCTCACCCAAGACTCCTGGGTAAACTTAGCAGTCATGAGAAAAGAGGACGGGTTCTCTACAGGTTAAATGACAGGAAGCAAAGAGTAGGAATCAATGGTTAATTTACCTTGATTCATAGATCTTACATTCCAGGTTCCTATGCAGTATTGTTCTTTGCAGCATCGAACTTTCCTTTCACCATCAGACACATCCACAACTGAGGGTCCTTTCGGCTTTGGCCCAGCCGCTTCACTCTTTCTGGGGTTACTTGTACTTGCCCTCTGCTCTTCCCCAGTAGCATATTGGACACCTTCCGACCTGAGGGGCTCATCTTGTAGCCTTTTGTTATAAAGTTCAGTGTTGGTAAGTGGAAAGTGATACATACTGGGACAAAAAAATCCCAACTTCACGGGGTCTGAATTTGTTGTGAGTGAGAGGGGGAAAGATCTCAGGGTCACAGTGGGATAGCTCAATGAAATGAAAGAGTGCAGACAGGGTGCCGCAGGGGTGGAAGAGGCAAACTCTGTGTTAGGGATCATGAGGAAAGGGATTGAGAATTAAACAGGAAGGCAACCGAGATGATGTGATGAGGGGGTTGGAGCCCCTCCCCTGCCAGGAAAGGCTGAAGAGTCTCTGGGACTTTTCGGTTTAGAAGAGAGATGGCTAAGGGGGGGGGGGACACGAGAGGGGGTTATCAAATGATGCACGGGGTGGAGAGAGTGGACCAAGAGAACTTCTCCCCCCTCTCCCAAAAGACTAGAACGCACTGAGGGCGTCCAAGGAAGCTGATGGGCAGTAGGTTCAGGAAGGACAAAAGGGAATACTGCTTTATGTAGCCAGTGATGAAAATGTGGAATTTGCTGCCAGAAGATGTAGCGATGTCCACAGGAATTTTTAAAACACCCAACCACTGGTTTGGAATGGGGGGGGGGCCTCAGGAGTGGACCCCGTCCAGTCTCTCCTCACCACACTGACCTGCTGCTGTCAAGAATGCCAAAGGCCTGGTGGGCCGGCTGGCTGGAGTGCCGACCGACCGGAATGCTGGCAAGGGGTGTGTGTGTGTAGCTTGGGAGGGGGCACAGACCCACCGTTCTTTAGCCTCCGCAGGCTCACACCTTTTTGCCTGGGCTCAGGCTGGAGGGCTCCGGAGCCAAGGGACTGATGCAGCAGCCCAATCACTGGCTGACAACCCCTGGACTGCCAGGAGCTCCCGCGGGAGAATCTTTGCTCACAGGGCTCCGCGGCGCAGCGGGAGCTCTGGAAGAAGCCAGGGCAAGGCAACCGCTCACGCTCTCCTTGCCAAGGGAAGAATGAGAGAAAAGCGGTGCCATCGAACGCACGGGTGGCCAGCCAGGCACCCTGCGGCCAGCAGCTCCCCGGCGGAAAGAGACGCCCGAGGGGCTCCTTCCCTCCCGTGTGCTGCTGCTGCACTGCAAACGCCGCGTCCCGGGCCAGGTGGGCAGGGCGAGGGGGAGGGGGGCGAGGCGCCCCCGGGCGGGCCCGGCGTGTTCCTGCCCGGCGACGGCAGGCAGGCAGGCAGGCAGGGGGAGAGCCTCGACCACCCGCTGGGGCGGGGCGGGGGGGGGGGGGGGGGGCCCGGCGAGGGGGGCTCCTGACGGCTGCGGGGGCAGCAAGCGGCGCGCCTCCCTCCCTCCCTCCCTCCCTCGCTCGGGGCGGCCCCTCCTGGCGCTTCTTCAGTCCCAGCTCGGAGGAGGGGGAGGGGGAGGCCACAGTGCTGGGCGGGCGCGAGAGCCCCCCACCGGCCCACCGGCCCAGGCAGCAGCTCTCGCTCTCCCGTCCCCCGGGCCACGTCTCCGCGTCCGCCCTCCGCGGTCCAAGCGCGCCCTCTGTAGGCGAAGGGGGGAGCTACCGGCCCCGCCGCGGCTGTCCCGGTCTGGCCCCCTGTTGGGTATTACAAGTTGGAAACACTCCGTACGTCTGGGGTTAAATGTTTCTTTACGCTACTCACAAGAAGTCACATGTTTCTCATGTAACCCATGTTCTTTAGCTGTAGGATGCCCAGGAATATTCTCCCTCATCTAGGAGTTTGATTGGGACTAAAGTGACATCACCCTGCCAACAAAAGTCCGCATGGTCAAAGCAATGGTATTCCCAGGAGTCATGTATGGCTGCAAGAGTTGGACCATAAGGAAGGCCGAGCGCGGAAGAATAGATGCTTTTGAACTATGGTGCTGGAGAAGACTCTTGAGAGTCCCTTGGACTGCAAGGAGATCAAATCAGTCAATCCTAAAAGAAATCAACCCTGACTGTTCCCTGGAAGGCCAGATAATGAAACTGAAGCTCACATACTTTGGCCACCACCAAATGAGAAGGGAGCACTCACTGGAGAAGACCCTGATGCTGGGAAAGACTGAAGGTCAAAGAAGACGGGGACGGCAAAGGATGAGATGGTTAGACAGTGTCATAGATGCAACGAACATGAAATTGAGCCAACTTCAGAGGACGGCGGAAGACCGGAAGGCCTGGCGTGATCTGGTCCATGGGGTCGCAGGAGAGCCGGACTCGACTGTGCGACTGAACAACAACAAAGTGTCAAGGTGTATTACCATTTTATGACTTCTCTTCCCGTCTTTGTTTGGTGTTCTGAAGAAGAAGAAGAGCAGCCATAATTGTTCTCTTCTAGTCTTGTCTTTGTAGAGTAAGGATGTAGCCGATTATGCTCTGTTGTTATTTTCATCCCAGTTATCCTTCCCATGCTAGAATTTAGTAAAAACTTTCTATTTTAATCACACAGGGACTCTCAGTCTGAATTATTTTACCCTGGCACTGCTGGACTATCTTATCCCTGCTAAATACCAATTTTTCAATATCTCACTATCACCCAACAAAGGTTATGGGTGCCCAGATCGCTCCTGCAGCGCCAGATAGCTAAGCAGAGTGCACAACCAGACTTGGAGTTAAGAAAAATCATGCCTGGTGTTCCAGCTGATTCGATGGGGATTAGAAAAAGTGGAGATGCATCAATTAAACAGTACCAGCCTCAGTACCAATCTGGTCAGGTTATCTGATCCTATCCCCTTTGAAGTGGAATGCTATTCTTAGGGAGGAGTTTCCTTCCTTCTGGCTTGACACCTCTCTCTCTCTCTCACCCAAACACTTCCTCTCACACCCACAAAGAAGGAGCACCTTTCCATCTCTGAACAATGGATGCAGGGGCATCTTAGCTCTGTCTCTCATCTAGAATGGAGTTCCATATAATACGGAACCCTTATTAGTTTTGAATTTGACTACTGGCTCTGTGTAACTTTGTAAGTCTGCTAGCACACTCAGCACCAAATCTGTGCTGCGTGGGAAGCCTGGCACGCTCTGTTACAGTAATACTGATTCCTGGCTCTACTAAAAGCAGAGAATCCAACACCGAGAAGGCTACCTTTGAGGTCCTGGCCTTTAACTTTCTGCCTAGTAGCCTAACTTTTTCCTCTAGGACCATATGGCGACCTTTCCCAATGGCACTGGTGCCAATGAACTGCTGACTCCTCCTACTCAGCATTATCTATCAACTTATCTAGACAGCGTATGATGTCTGCAACTTTCAGGCACCATGTGGTTAAAATGCCCGTCACAGACCCCACTTTCTGTATTCCTAATAATCAATTCACCCACTTGGATTCTGTTGGTAAAAGGGAGGGGGAGGATCAGAGCCCTTTGCAGCACTGTTTTGGTCTCCCAGTCAACCCTGCTCATCTCCCATTTGTTCTGGAGGGGAGACTCGTCAGGGTGAGGCCTGGCAACAACTACTGGGCCGCTCAGTGCCATGCAACTTGCGCAACTCACCCAGGCCCAGGGGCACTGACTCAGTCACTGGCTACGATGGGACATCAACCACGGCATAACTTGCCCGTGTGACTCGTTACCATGCAGTTGGCACAACTCATCCAGGTCCAGAGGTGGCTACTGACAACTGGCTACCAGGGCAACTCACTGGGCCCAGCAGCCACCACAGGAGAACTTGTGCGACTCGGAAACCGTACGACTCACCAGGGCAACTGGCTACCACACGACTCTTGCGACTGGGCTGAACTTATTTATTTATTTTATTTTATTCATTAGGTTTATATCCCGCCCCTCCCCGCAAGCGGGCTCTGGGCCGCTAACAGTCGGTGGCACCATGCGCCAAGATAAAACAGTTAAAAACAGGGTAAAACAATTATACAATTAACTTAGATACAATTGATACCAAAAAGTGCTCGTAGTGATCTTCTTTCTTCATTCATTCTTGAGATGGCGTGCAGACAGAAGTAATACGAGGGCCCTGATTTAACAATGTTTCAGCCTCCCGCAGTGCTATATCTTGGTCTCCTGCAGGGTCAATCTACCACCCCGCAGATGATGACATCAGTGGTGAGCAGTGTTCCCGCCAAGCTAGCTCACAGTTTCTTAGCCTCCAGCTCACACTTTTTTGTCTCAGCTCAGTAAGCGCGGTCGGAGCCTTACGGGACAGAGACCAGTGCAACTCATCGGGCAGCCGCACGCCATAGAGGACCGCCCCAGGAGAGCCGAGCCAAAAAGAAAAGACCTCCGCCAAAGGACGCTACCATCTGGTTCCAGCAAGACCCGCCACAGACAAAAAAGACCTACGCTGCTTAGGTGTCTGGTAAGGCACCCATTTCCCCTGAAATATATGTGGCCCTAGCTATATGATTAAATGTATATATGTAAACCGCTCCGAGCCTCCAGGAAGGAGTGGTATAGAAATGTGATGAAACAAATAAATAAATAAATAAATAAGGAGGGCTCCAGAGCAAACTAATTTACGCAGCAGCCAAATCACCTGCTCACAGCTTTAATGCCAGTGGCTCAGAAAGTAGAATTTTTGCTCACAAGTCTCCACAGCTTAGAGGGAACATTGGACTGGTGAGCGGTATTGGTAATGGGCGGTGGGCGGCTCCTAATGGAAAGCCTGGCAGAAGAGCTCTGTCTTGCAGGCCCTGCGGGGAGAGGCTGCTGGGGGGAGGGGAAAGGGGAAGCTGAGAGCCAGTGCCGTGTAGCCGTTAGATGAGGATCTGGGAGACCCAGGTCCACAGAATAGAGTCCCAGAATCCCAGAGTTGGAAGGGGGCCACAGAGGCCATCCACTCCAACCCCTCCTGCTCAATGCAGGATCCACCCAGAGCATCCCTGACAAGAAGGGTTTGTCCAGACGCTGCTTGGAGCCTTAAAGGTAAAAACAGTCCTTTGAATGGTGCCAGGGAACAGACGGGCAGCCAGCGCAGGCCTTTCAGTACAGGGATGATGACATCAGCGACATTAATACCACCAGTAATAACAAGTAATAACTTCTTTAAATCACCAAAAACTTGACACTTCAGTGTGAAACCTGTTTCACTGAAAACCAGGTATGTTGGGTGTGTTTCCGGCACAGGCCTCGCCTTTGATCCTGTGCTCCTTCCCTGCCGGACCCGGCCGGCCGTGAGCGCCTGGAATGCAGGAACAGGGCTTGGAAGAGTGCTGGGGCAGGCCTCTCTCCTCCCAGCAGCTTCTGGTCGTAAAGCCGCTCCAAGCCTGCCCAGGGCTTGGCAGCACAACTGCCGGCTGCAGCCAGCCCCCCTCGGCCGTCCTGCTGGGAACAGCAGCTGTCTCCCTCTGCCTGGCCTCTGTTCCCGGCTTGGGTGGCAGCCCAGGTGCCTCTGCTGGAGTCTCCAGGGGGACCTTCCGGGCCAAGGGAGTCTGGCTTCCAAAAAAGGCTTCCCTGGCCTACTACCCACCACATCTGGCTTGCTTAGCCTTCTAGCCGCCGAAATGTAACCAGAAGGAAAAGATTCTCCTTTGGAACGTCAGTGGAGATGGGGACGTGACGCCTCCGCTGTGCCACGGTGGCCTGGTGTGAACTTGATGGCAAATCGGCACTCCATCCGCACAAGACCCAGAAACTTTTAAAAAGCTGGAATTCATCAACAGTTGCCAGAACCAGAATCCAGATGTTTTATTGCTAGAATCTGGTCCCGGAGGCCTGCTTCCTGGGCCGTGGTTCTCACATGCGTCACAGTCTGCACAGAAGCCAGCCTGCCTTGACTCATATGCAGCATGTGCCCCACATGTGCAAGAGGAAGGGCATGGCACTGAGACTCCAGTGCACGTGGGAGGACCCAATCCGCAGGAAACCTGTGTTCACCTACAACCTCCTTGGCATAAGAAGAGGAGATTGGATTTAGACCTCGCCCTTCACTACCCAAAAGTGTCTCAGAGCGGCTTACGGACTCCTTTCCCTTCCCTCCCCACAACAGACAGACACCCTGGGAGGGTAGGTGGGACTGAGAGAGCTCTTACAGAAACTGCTCTTTTTCAAGAACAGCTCTTTTCAGAGCTACGGCTTGCCCAAGGTCATCCAGCCAGGTGCAAGTGGAGGGGGACTGGGGAATAAAACCCAATTATCCCAGATTAGAGTCCGTGCACTTAACCAATACACCAAACTGGCTCTATTCTATGAAGAACCTAAGAGAAGCCAATGTTGGATCAGGCCAATGGCCCATCCAGTCCAAAACTCTTCTGTCACACAGTGGTCAAAAATACCAGGTGCCCTCAGGAGGTCCACCAGTGGGGCCAGGACACTCGGAGCCCTCCCACTGTTGCCCCCCCCCCAAGCACCAAGAAGACAGAGCATCCCTTGCCCCGGAGTCCCTATCGATACCTTGTGGCTAATAGCGTGGCAGGTCTCTTTTGAACATTCTCCTGGATTCTGGACAAAAGTTCCAGGTTAGCCAAACGGTCCCTATGAAGTTGTGCTGAAGTCAGAATCCATTTTGCCATCTCTTTTGGGAGTGCACATTCTCAGCTCCGTTGGCTTTTGTGTGTGTGTGTGTGGCGTTTTAGCAGCTATCTTTCCTTTCCAAACTTGGTGTGGGTTTTTCATCTACATCCATCAGATGTACAGTAAAGTGAAATGCTTTGGAAAGGGCTGGGTTGTCTGCATTTTAATTCCCCTCATTAAGATCAATGGATGTTTTTATGCATTTGCACAGAGAGGGATGGGGGGGAAATATCCCGTCTATCGATTCACAGGCACCGGAGAGATGAAGAATAGGGTGAGATGTCCTCTCCGAGTTCTTTGTGGGTCTTGTGAGAGTTGCCAGCCAAGGAAATGTGGATGCATACAGAGGTTGTGATTATGCTAACGAGGCACTAAATTAGTGCATTATACGCCCCATTAAGTACGGCTGTGCCAAACCTGAGAGTACTAATAAATTTTGCTTCTAGGGTCAGGAATAATTAAATGATGGATTCTCTGCCATTACTTACCCTGGAAATTAAAGCTTGACAGCTGCTTGTCTACTCCCATTTACTTAAATGGCAGCCTTCCATCTGACAAGTTGGACCAGAACTGGGGGGGGGGGGGGGGGGGGCCGCCGGGAGGTTTCCAAAGGGGCCTTTCCCACAGAGTCCCTGGCCAGGGTTCGAAGGGCTGCCAAGCGGCGGCTTACAGGGATATTCATATACTGTGAGCCCCAAATCGGGGGAGGAGAAGCCATTTCCATTTCTTTGTTGATGTTATCAAGTATTTCTATAGCTCACTTCCAGGGCCTCCTTGGGTTTTCCCTTTGGGACACAGGGAAGAGACCACGGCTGAGTCCACAACAACTCAGCAATAACCACAAAAAACAACAACAAAAAACCCCCAACTGATTAATTTTTTCAGTTCAATTCTTCACTCCTTTTGATGACTTTGCTCGGAATCAAGGCAGAAATTCAAGAAAGGAACGCACAAAGTTAACATAGAAAGGCATACGCTTTGGATCTAAAACCTGTACTGGCCAGAACACCGACGCGTGTGCTGCTCTCCTTGCCCAAGCCGGGCGGAAGGAGTTGTCAGGCCAAGTCTGGCCGGGTCTCCTTCCCTTTGGAGGAGAAGGTGTGGAAGAGCTACACTGGAGAGGAGAGGGGGCCTTCACTCCTCCCCTCTGGGGTATTGTGGCTGGTCCTAGTGTTCCCTCTAAGCTGAGTTAGCATGAACTAGCTCACAGTTTTCTAGCCTCCGGCTCACACATTTTTGCCTTAGCTCAGGAAGGAGGGCTCCAGAGCAAACTAACTGGTGTAGCAGCCAAATCGCTAACTGACAACATTAATGCCAGGAGCTCGCAAAGTGGAATTTTTGCTCACAAGACTCCACACCTTAGAGGGAACATTTCTATAACCTACAAAAAAGTGCCACAGCACCAAAGGGGAGGAAAAACCAGCTACCCACGAACAATGGGAAATGCATGCAAAGATTATTTCGAAAAGTCTCCTCTCCTCTTCTTGTGCTGTTGCACCTTTGTGTAGGTCATTTTGAGGGACTGCATTTTCCTTTATCTGTCAAGACACAACAGCTACTTTGGGGTGTGTCCTCAGCCCCAACACAGCCGGCAACACACTCTTGGCCTGCTGGAAGCCTGAATGGGCATTTTGCAGTGGCAGCGCCTAAGGGAGTGAGCTTTAGACGGTGAGGATGATGGTGTGCGATGCAAGGCAGGTCAGAGCTGCAAATAAGGCCTTAAAAGGTTGTGCTCATAGTTCTTGACAGGCAGTTTAAAGGCAGGGAGCGGTAACGGTGCTACCAGTGAAAAGTGCCATACTCCAGAAACTGCGTAGCAGAGAGTCGAACAGTGAATTGTGTAAACTGGAAATCTATCAAAGAATGAGAATAGGACTTTGTTGCAATTTTGTGCTTGATTATTACAGGCTGACAAGTGGGGACCCGCAAAAAACTTGCGGGATGGCTATCCCATTCCCCCCACCTTGGCCCCCTCCCTTCTCCCCCTACTTTTCTCACACTCTTCCTTCCTGTCCCCCCTTTTCTTACTCTCTCTCCCCTCCATGCTTGTCACTTCCCCTTTCTTTCTGCCCCCTTCTCTCTTTTTGTTTTTCTGCCTCCCCAGCACTCTTTCGTTCTCTTTCGGCCCCCACCCCATCACTCTTTCTGCCCTGCCACTCTCCCAGCCGCCCACCTGCTTCCCCCCCCCCAGCAGCGGCAGCAGCAGCGGCTCTCGAGGAATCACAAGGGATCTCCCAACTAGAGAGATCAGTTCTCCTTAGGGTTGCCAGCTCCGGGTTGGGAAATTCCTGGATATTTGGAGGTGAAGCCTTGGGACAGTGTGGCTTGGGGAAGGAAGCAACCTTAGCAGGGTATAATGCCATTGAGTCCACCCTCCAAAGCAACCATTTTCTCCAGGGGAACTGATCTCTGTCATGTGTCAATCAATTGTAATTCTGGGCGTTCTCCAGCCCTTACCTGGAGGTTGGCAATGTTTTTCTCCTGGAGGAAATGGCTGCTTTGGAGGGTGGAGTCTGTAGTATTTAACCTGTCTGAGATTCCTCCTCTCCTCAAGCCACACCCTCCTCAGGATCTACCCCTCAAATCTCCAGGAATTTCTCAACCTGGAATTGGCACCTTCCCACCCAACAGCCAGTCTACCTTTTCAGCTTTCCACCTCCTCCCCCCTGCAGCCTCTGCCTAGATTTGTAAAAAGATCTGTCTCGCCCATTCACACACCTCCAGTCAGTGGATTTAAGTATCCAAAAGGTATCCTGACTCTGCTATTAGAATATAAGATTGCGGTCCTAGAGTTTTGTTTTGAAACAGGGGAGATCTTTATGCTGTGATGTTAATTGTAACCTTTGGTCTTTTCTATTAACCCGTGGCTCTGCTTTTTGGGTTAGTGTCCTCTTTAGAGGAAACACATGCAAAACGATGCACCAGGGGCACTTAAATCCTCTGGGAATGGCAAGAATTGATAAAAATAGTTCTAGTAGCTGTTTGGTCTGAGGGAAGACAAAGCTGATTTCCTGTGGCAGAAGGTTGTGAGAACTGATATTTTTGGGGCAATGTTGACAAGACTGTGGTCGCCTGCACACAGGACTCCAGGTGCGGCCTGACCAAGGCAGTGTACAGCGGAACAGTGACATCTTGTGATTTGGACGTTATGCCTCTGCTGATGCACCCCAAGATCGCATTACACCGCATCACACTGGCTGCTCATATTTAACTTATGGTCCACCCTTACCCCAAGATCTTGTTCACACGCACTGCTACTCAGAACTGTATCTCCCGTCCAGTATGCGTGTTCCTCATTTTTATTACCCAGATGTAGAACTCGGCACTTACCCTTGTTAAATTGCATCTTGTTCATATCTGCCCACCTTTCTAGTGTGTTCAGATCTCGTTGAATTCTGTCCCTATCTTCTGGTGTGTTTGCTGCTCCTCCCAATTTGGTGTCATCTGCCGATTTAATGAGTAGTCCCTCCACATCCTCATCCAGATCGTTTATAAAATTATTGAAAAACACTGGGCCCAGAACCGAGCCCTGTGGCACCCCACTGGACACCTCCCTCCATTCCGATGAAATGCCACTGGCAACTCCTCTCTCTGAGGTCGGCTCTCCAGCCAGTTCCCTGCCCACCTACCTATCCTAGACTCCACAGTCCTCTAGTTTACCCATCAGAACATCATGCCAGGCAGAGGCTCTCCCCCTGAGCCACAGCAAGGGGCTTCTGAGCTTTGGCGCCAGGTGCCGCGGGCCAAGTCTTTCCAGGGCTGGATGCCCGCCCTTCAGACTGAAGGCAGGTGGGCTTTCCTGGACAGGCCAAGCCTCCAGCGTCCAGCAAGAACCAGCAGAGGAAAGGGCAACCCCTTGGATGCCCCTGCCAGGAAAAAGAGTCCGGTTCTCCCACCTGTAAAGATGCGCAAGAGGCAGCGGTGTGGGGAAGGGGCCGGGGGGGGGGGGCGCCAGGCGTGCTCTCTCCCCTCTCCCCCCCCCCCGAAAGCAGCCTGGGAGGTGGCCAGCGGTGCCTTTTCTCTCCCCGGACAAAAGCCTTTCTGCTCCAGCGGCCCCGCACAAGGCCTCCATGAACTCCAGCCCTGCGGGGGCAGCACGTGCGACAGAGAGGCCAACACGGCCTCCCGGCCCTCATACAAGCTGGGAAACAAATGGTGGAGGGACCCCTCGGGCCGGAATCAGCCGCTCAGTGTCACCGCATACATTTACCTCCCTCTGAGCCCATTCAGGCCCTGTCAGGCGAGGAGATGTCAGTACGCCCCCGTGGCCCGGGAGCAGTGGCCTCGGGAAGACCCCAGGGCGGCCCCCAGAAGGGCCAGGGGAGACCCCCTCCTCAGCCTCCGGGGAGCCCACAAAGGCTCCTCTGGGGTTTGCTGGCCTCAGGACGAGAGAATCCTTGTGGCCAGCGGGGGGGGTGGGGGGGTGGGGGTGGGCAGAGGAAGAAAGAGGGGGCCCGCCAGGGTTTGCACAGAGAATTAAGACATCTGGGGAGAGAGGGGTGGAAATGAGTCAACAACGTTTGCCTTTGGGCTTGCGAAAACTATCCAGCCGATGAAGGGACATCTCCAGTGGGCTCTTCCAACAGCACCTGGGCTCAGTCCGCTACAGAGAGGAGCTGTCCGGCCTGAGCTCTGTGCCAGGGCAAACGGGAGGGCAGGGGCAGCTGTTGGCCAAGCCTGGGGGGAGGCGAACTGCCCTGAGCGAGGGGGCAAAGAGGGCATCCGCCTCCCTCGAGAGCCACAGAGGTCAATGGAAGCTCCCATGAGGAGCCCAAGGGACGAATGGGTCGGAGCACCAGCACCGGACTGCGGCACAGGCACCCCGGGCTGGAGGGAACCGAGGAAGAGCAGCGACTCCATCGCTGGGCTTTACTAGCCAGGCGTGAATAATCCGCCTCCCGCCCCCCCCCCCCCCCCCCCCCCCCCCGGGGGCTGCCTCTCCTCCGGCCGGCCGGCCGGCCAGCAGACAGCAAGAGTCTGGCCTCGGCCTGCCCCTGCCTCTCTCAGGGCTCCTGGCCCGGCCGGGCGATGCCCACGTGGGGCTATGAATGGAGGGAGGAGACAAGCAGAAGCTTTTTGGGCCAGGCTGGCAAGCACTGCTAGCAGAATCAGACGATTTGTTTTTGCAACCCAAAGCTTTGCCCTGCCGAAAAGGAAAGCACCTGCCTTAAACTGGCAAGGACGTGGGAAGGTACCAGGGACCTTCTTGAAGCAAGCACCCGGCCAGGGTTGCAGGAGCCAGACGGAAATGTTGTCTGTCAGGAAGACTCAGCCCCAAGGAGGGTGAAAACGGCAGGAGGAATCCTGGACGGGCAGATGGGAGTGAGGCAGGGGGCGGAGTTGGCGTGAGGGCGGCCATCTTGGGAGGGCACCAGACGCAGCTCATCTTTTGGGGACTGGACACGGCCCTACTCTAAAGCAAGAATGTCAACGGAGTCCCAGGAGGGGCAAATCAGAAGAAGAGAAAGAAGAGATTGGATTTATACCCCATGGCCCTTCACTACCCAAAGGAGTCTCAGAGCGCCTGACAAACTCCTTCCCCTCCCCACAACAGACAGACACCCTGTGCGGGAGGTGGGGCCGAGAGAGCTCTGACAGAGACTGCTCTTTTTTCAAGAACAGCTCTGGTCAGAATTACGGCTTGCCCAAGGGCATCCAGCCAGGTGCGGGTGGAGGAGGAGTGGGGGAATCAAACGTGGTGCTCCCGGATGAGAGTCCACCTGCACTCCTAACCACGACACCAAACTGGCTCTCAGAGAGCCCTGAATGTGCTCCAGAATGTCTCCTCCTTCCATCGCTGGGGGGAGGGCTGGACCCCCGGTGCCTGCCCAGCAAGGGGCCACGGGCAGGAGGGGGCTGGAATAGCCTGCCCCTGGCCGCCCTCCTGGCTCCACTGATATTGTCGTATTTATTCCCCACTCCCAGAGCTGTCTGGTGGACCAGCTCTGGAAGTGGGCGAGAGGAGAAAAGGAACCCTAAGAAGCCGCCCCTTCCTCAAGGGCACTTTCAAGTGGTCTGAAACAGGTCAGCGGCAGAGGCCTGAGCGGTGTGTGTGTGTGTGTGGAAGGGTGTGTGCGTGTGTGTGTGAAGGGGTGGGAGTTCTCTGTTGTGCTGTGCTTTTTCCTGGGGGTGTTTCTCTTCTGTCTCAAACGCAGCTGTTGGCAGGGCAGTCAGAGGGGGGCAGCCCCACGTGCGTTCGGCTGGGGGAGGCACACACAAGCCCTCCTTTGTGGGGGAAGACCAACCGGAGGGCAAGGATTTGCAGGTGAAAAGCCTCCCCCCCCCTTGCCACCCACACTCTCCTACTTTCAATGACAGCCTCGGCCGGGTGGCAGCCGGCGGCACCCTGGCCGGGCACAAGACCACCCAGCTGGCGGGGTGTGTGTGTGTGTGTGCGCCTCTCGAGTGGCGGCTGCTTCTGAACATCGTATCGCTTCTGATGCATCATGGAGCTCATGATGGGGGGGGGTGTCCAATGGGGGTGTGTGTGGGGGAGTCCCTTCTTCCCAAGGAAGGACACGGGT
>NW_015164676.1:381184-393047 GCF_001447785.1 Gekko japonicus
AAGACCTCCCTCCTTCCCACTGTGAGCCCGGAATCAGGGGCTGCCGGCCACGGACTGTCTGGAGGGCACCCCCAAGGCAGCCAGGAAACGGGGCTTCTCCCGGCACTGGCTCGACACCTCCGCCTCCCTCTAGTCCGGGCCACTCACCACCAACTCCTCCAGCCTATCGGGACCAGCTCTGACCTGGGCTGCCACCACCGCTCTCGCACAACTGCTCCACTGCCTTCCAGGGGGGTTGGGGGGGGAGGGTATGAAATAGTTGGGGGGGGTGTACCACTGACCCCTTCCCCAAGGGTGGGGACACAAGGCCCAGCCCAACAGCCTGAATGGTGAAACAGGTCCTCCCGCCTCCCCCCACCCCCAAAGGCCTGAAACCACCACTAGGGCAGGCCCGCCAAGGTTCAGCCTCCGCAGGGGACACCGGAAGACACCGTGGGGGCCAGTGAACCTGAGAGGACCAGGAAAACGAGTGGGGTTGAGGGACCCCACACAACTCCCCACTGAAGAATGTTCTCTGGCAGCCCGAGGATCTCTGTCCTCTGGAGAGCAGCTGTAATTCCGGGAGATCTCCAGGCCTCACCTGGAGGTTGGCAACTCTAGGGGAAACACGAGGACGTTTCCCACTGAAGAGGAAGACCTCCCCCCCCCCCCCCCCCCCGCCGTTCTGCGGGGTTTTTTTCCCAGCGTGGATTTTTCACCTCTAACGCTAACACAGGGACACAAAGGCAAGGAGTTGGAGGGACTGACCTTTTATCTGCCCAGGACCCCAGAGGGCGTGACCTTATTTATTTATTGAATGTTATTGATCACGCAGAGTGAGTCGATGGCTAAGAAGGCACTGTCAGGGTGCTTGAGCGGTGGAACAGAACAGTCTGCCTCGGGAGGGGGTGGAAGCTCCTTCGCTGGACGTTTTCAAGCGGAGGCTGGACGACCATATTTCGGGTAGGTTTGTAGGGAAGTCTTTTGGCTGTGCTCCTGCAGAGTGAAGGGGGTTGGACGAGGTGACCTGCAAGGTCCCTTCCAACTCTTAACATTTTGTGATTCTGTGATACAACCCGCAGGACATTCGGTAAGCGGTGCAAGAGGATTTGGGCTCGTAGAACCAACCAGAAACCAACAGATGCAAAGCACAAGTGTTGACGTGACACATTAAACAGTGCCCAGCCCCACTGCAGGATCCTGGCTTCGGCAAGTGACACCACGTGCTGAGCCCTCTCACTTCTCCGGGCTCTGACCTGCCCTGGCACTGCCCCCAGATCTACCGTTTCCTAGCTGGAGCTGGCGACCCTTGGCCAAAGAGCGAGGGCGAAGCTTCTGCCCCGGCTTGGATCCCCCCTCCCCTGCTCACACACAGCGGCCACACAGAGCCCCCCTCACCTGGCCGCCCATTTGCCCACAGGCAGCTCCTGGATACCGAGGTCACAGGCAGGCGTGAGCATGATCTCCCGGGCCTGATGGCCAAGAAGGCAGCGGGGCTTCCCCCCAACCTCAGCCTCTGGAGAGGCCCTGATCGATGTCTCCTGAGAGGCCCAGGTGCCGTTTCCACACTCACTGGCAGGCCTCCTCTTAAGGCGCTCCTTCTCAAGAGAGCCTCATGAAGCGGCCGCTGCTGCTCGTAAGTTATGGCAGGGAGGAGAGGGATTTCTGCTGTCACATCAAGAGTGCCACAAATGGACTGTAATTAATACCTTCCAGAATGGACCTGGGCCTGCCCGGGGGGGGGATGTGAACAATCCACCCGTCCACCCGCACACCTGGCTTTATTTTAAAAAACCAAACCTGGCTTAAAGGCTTCTTGGTCAGGGAACAATCATGGAGTTGGAAAGGACCTCTAGAGGCGGCAATGAGCTCACAGGGTTGCCAACCTCCAGGTGGTAAAAAAAAAACCCAAGAAGGGATCACAGGCAATGCTCCCTCTTAGTTGTGGAGTCTTGTGAGCAAAAATTCAACTTTGTGAGCTACTGGCATGGAAGTTGTGAGCGAGCAATTGGGCCGCTGCATCAATTAGTTTGCTCTGGAGCCCCATCCTTCCTGAGCTGAGACAAAAATGGGTGAGCCGGAGGAGGCTAAAAAACCTGTGAGCTAGCTCACACAAACTCAGCTTAGAGGGAACGCTGGTCACAGGTATAGGAAATGCAACAAACAAACAAACACTGTGATGTAGATGACAACACGTTAAGTAAGAATCATATTATATTGTAAAACTTGGGAATATTACAGGCCCATCATTCTATTAGCACCTTATGATTTCATGGTTTTATTTGTTTAGTACAGTTTTATATCATAGAATCATAGAATGTTAAAAGTTGGAAGGGACCTTGCAGGTCATCTAGTCCAACCCCCTGCACGCTGCAGGAGCAGAGCCGAAAGAGATTATTAGGAAGGGTATTGTAAACAGATCAGCCAATATCATAATGCCGCTATATAAATCAATGGTGCGACCTCATCTGGAATACTGTGTGCAATTCTGGTCACCACACCTTAAAAAGGATATTATAGCTTTGGAAAAAGTGCAGAAAAGAGCAACTCGAATGATAAAAGGGTTGGAACACTTTCCCTATGAGGAAAGGTTAAAGCGCTTAGGGCTCTTTAGCTTGGAGAAAAGACGACTGAGGGGTGACATGATCGAGGTTTATAAGATTATGCATGGGAAAGAGCAGGTAAAGAAAGAGGTACTTTTCTCCCTTTCTCACAATACAAGAACCCGTGGGCACTCCATGAAATTGCTGAGCGGTCGGGTTAGAACGGATAAAAGGAAGGGCCCCACTGGTGGACTTCCTGATGGCACTGGTATTTCTGGCCACTGTGGGATACAGAGTGTTGGACTGGATGGGCCTTTGGCCTGATCCAACATTGGCATCTCTTATGTTCTTATGTTCTTAACACTCTGGGTCTCACAGTGGCCAACAATACCAGGTGCCCTCAGGAGGTCCAGCAGTGGGGCCAGGACATTAGAAGCCCTCCCACTGTTGACCCCCCCAAGCACCAAGAAGACAGAGCATCCCTTGCCCCAGAGCCCCTATCTATACCTTGTGGCTAATAGCCACTGATGTTCTGTCGCTAGACGTTTTCAAGTGGAGGCTGGACGACCCTCTTTCGGGTCCGTTGTAGGTATGTAGGGCTGTCTTTCGGCTCTGCTCCTGCAGAGTGCAGGGGGTTGGACTAGATGACCTGCAAGGTCCCTTCCAACTCTAACATGATTCTATGATTCTAAGGTGCTCCTGGACTTTTTTCTACTGCTACAGAGAGACAAACACCGCCACCCATCTTGATCTACCTCCTGGTATCGGTTCATCTGGCAGCAGATCCGGGAGAGGCGGTCTGGTTCCCAGCAAACAGGTGGACGTGTTTCCTCTCTGTTCTTCGCCCTAGACCCCAGCTGCACTTTAGTGGTTCTCAGGACAGGTCGTTTTCCGACGGAAGCCCCGAGGATCTGGTGCATTTCACGATCTATAGGGCTTGTCGTACTGATATATCGGTTTGTATATTTTTAACCAAAAAAGCAGCCTGGAAATTCCTGGGGCAAATGCAAGGAAAGGTGGTCCGGGTGGGTGGGGGGCCTCCCCAGTATGCAACCCCCCCCGCAGGGCCTGCTGGGCACGGGAGGCTGAGATCCCAGCCCACCTCCCCGTCAATGGACAGTCCCTGCCCAGGGAAAGCGCTTGGGCTTCCTCACGCAGTCAATCTTCCCTCCAGCCCGGCCATTTGCTGCTTGACGGCTCCTTTCAGTGGTGCTTGAAGGTAACCATGGCAGGCAGAGGGCTGATGTTTGATTTCCGGGAGGAGGTGGCTGCTTTCTAGGAGGAGAGCAAACAGTCGGGAGTCCCCACCGCACGCGCCCGGCTGTTTGCTCAGAGGGTATTATTCCAGAATCCCATCGCCAGTCACCTTTCGGGGGACCCCAGAAGACAATGCCATGAGCAAGCTCCAGGGGACAGAGCGGTCACGCTCAAGACGGAGGAGATTCAATATTTGCACCCAGAGAGACCCACAAGAGTCGAGGACTTCAGGCAAATCGGCAGTCGGCAAAACCCCCACCCGCTGCAGTGGAGGCCAGCGGGTGGGCAGGCCACGAGCAGACAGACCGCGGAGAGAAAGATGAAACCCAAAGTCTTTGCCTTACCAAAAACCCTCCCAAACCTGCCAGTATTGTGGTGGGGCATGGCTAGACAGGTGAGGAGCAG
The DNA here is from genome assembly GCF_001447785.1 of Gekko japonicus. Taxonomy (NCBI): domain Eukaryota; kingdom Metazoa; phylum Chordata; class Lepidosauria; order Squamata; family Gekkonidae; genus Gekko; species Gekko japonicus. Next base: position 385,369 of record NW_015164676.1, read on the forward strand.
TCGAGAGCCGGAAGGGGGAGAGGTCCCCTCCTGGTACAGAAATGTCACTGTCCCGGGGTGCGCGCGCCCAGAAGCCAGCTGTCCATCCCCCGTCCCCCCCTCCGTTCTTCCGCTCTGCCGGGAGAGAAGGAATGGAGGACGCTTTTGGTATTCCTGGCCCTGGGTGGCCTTCCTTATCCCTGCAGCCATGCTGCAGGCTGCTAGAGGCTGGATAGGAATCAGACAGCCTGAAACAAGAAGAATCGAGGGCATGAAGCTCTTGCTGCCAGGGGCTGGATGAGACGGGATCGCTCCACACGCAGAATGAAACCCCAGGCCTTACGGAGCACAGCTCTTGGGACGGAGTAGCACAAACACCACTTCCTTTTTAGGGGGTGCCACCCAGGGGTGATGTGAGCCAAAGGGTGACCAGGGAAGCTGCCTGGGGTCCCGTGCTGGGTGGGGGTCCCCAACCAGCCAGTCCTCCAACGAACAGCAGCCTCCCCTCCCTGCCTGCTTCCCCTGGGCCTTGGGCACCGGGCTTCTAGTGGCAGTTCCCAGTGGCCTCAGACAAAAGGGAGACGGCTGCCCTTTGCTGGGAACCGGGTGGTGGTGGTGGTGTGGGGCAGGGAGAAGTGATCCTGCGGCCCCAGCCTGGCCTCTTGTCCAGGGCTCCAGAAGCACTAAGATGGCTCCTGGAGAAGCTGCAGGGAGACTCCGTCTACAGTACCCTGGAGCGGATCCATTCCACTGGGGCTTCACTCCAGAAGACGGAACCTCCCACTGCTAGCCAAACAGAGCCAGGGGATCTGACCCCTGTTTCTCCTGTAGGGTGCTGCTCTAAGTGGACCACCTGGACATAAGGCAGCTGCCAAGGAGGAAGAAGACAGGAAGATGGTGAGAGTGGCATGGGTGCCCTCTACAGTGCAGTCCCAGACTGAGCGGCCAGGTGAGGAGAAGCCGTGGCACGAAGATGCAAGAGTGTTAACGGCCCGAGTTATTCGAGAAGACAGTAAGAGGCACCTGTGATGACCATCAAGCTGACCGGGTGCGGGAGTGTGAAGGGCTGTCCAGTTGCTTCCCACTTAGGGTGACCCTCTGAATTCACACCCTCCAAAACGTCCTCATCATTAACAGCCTGGCTGAGGTCTTGGTGGCTTCCTTGACTGGAGATGGGAGTAAGCAGTGGAGTGGCTAAATTTGCGGATGACACGAAGCTGTTCAGGGTGGTGAGAACCAGTGAGGATTGTGAGGCACTCCAAAGGGATCTGTCGAGGATGGACGAGTGGGCGTCAACATGGCAAATGGGGTTCAATGTGACCAAGTGCAAGGTGATGCACATTGGAGCCAAAAATCCCAAATATAAATACACGTTGATGGGGTCTGAACTGGCAGAGACTGACCAAGAGAGAGATCTTGGAGTTGTAGTAGATAACTCACTGAAAATGTCGAGACAGTGTGTGACTGCAATAAAGAAGGCCAACGCTATGCTGGGGATTATTAGGAAGGGTATTGAAAACAGGTCAGCCAATATAATAATGCCCCTCTATAAATCAATGGTGCGACCTCATCTGGAATACTGTGTGCAGTTCTGGTCACCACACCTTAAAAAGGATATTATAGCTTTGGAAAAAGTGCAGAAAAGGGCAACTCGAATGATAAAAGGGTTGGAACACTTTCCCTATGAGGAAAGGTTAAAGCGCTTAGGGCTCTTTAGCTTGGAGAAACGACGACTGAGGGGTGACATGATTGAGGTTTATAAGGTTATGCATGGGATAGAGCAGGTAGAGAAAGGGGTACTTTTCTCCCTTTCTCACAATACAAGAACTCGTGGGCACTCCATGAAATTGCTGAGTGGTTGGGTTAGAACGGATAAGAGGAAGTACTTCTTCACCCAAAGAGTGATTAACACATGGAATTCACTGCCACAGGAAGTGGTGGCGGGTACAAGCATGGATGGCTTCAAAAGGGAACTAGATAAGCATATGGAGCAGAGGTCCATCAGTGGATATTAGCCACAAAGTATAGTAGGAACTCTCGGTCCTGGGCAAGGGATGCTCTGTCTTCTTGTGCTTGGTGCAGTGGGAGGGCTTCTGGTGTCCTGGCCCCACTGCTGGACCTCCTGAGGGCCCCTGGTATTTTTGGCCACCTTGTGACACAGAAGAGTATTGGACTGGATGGTCCACTGGCCTGATCCAACATGGGCTTCTCTGATGTTCTTATGACTGAGTCCTTCCACCTCACGTTGGGTCTTCCTCTTTTCCTGAGGCCTTCAACCTCTCCTAGCACTCTTGTCTTTTCCAGTGAGTCTTGTCTTCTCATGATGTACCAAAGTACGACAGCCTCAGTTTGGTCATTTCGGCGTCTAGGGAGAGCTCAGGCTGACGGTAGCTATGGAGAAAATAAAACTGTGCAGGAGTCTAGAAAATCACCTGCACAGATGGGTTTAAAGCAACACGGCCAGCAAACACCAAAGGGCACTGTCCTCCAGTCCACATCTGGAGGAGCGCCTCTCCCAATACGCCCCACTGTGACAGCCACTTGCATCTGGCACAAGCCTCTGAAGGTGCCGCTCTGCCAACGGGCAAGCTCTGCGGCTGCCTGCACTCCGGCAGTCCGAGTGGGGGCGCCTGAGGAGGCCATGGAGGCTCCCTGTCACCATCATTCTGCAGAAGGCACAAAACACAAATGTCCCTCAAGGGAAGAGGGCTACAGTATAGTGGGGTGTGGGTGCCCACGTTATCTTGTTCTCACGACATGGCTTCCCAATATCTGTAACTTGTTTATGACCTGCCACAGCATACTGTTCTTCTTAAGAACATAAGAACATAAGAGATGCCAATGTTGGATCAGGCCAGTGGCCCATCCAGTCCAACACTCTGTGTCACACAGTGGCCAGAAATACCAGGTGCCCTCAGGAGGTCCACCAGTGGGGCCAGGACATTAGAAGCCCCCTCCCACTGTTGCCCCCGCCCTCAAGCACCAAGAAGACAGAGCATCCCCTGCCCCAGCCTGAGAGTTCCTATAAGAACATAAGAGAAGCCAATGTTGGATCAGGCCAATGGCCCATCCAGCCCAACACTCTGTGTCACACAGTGGCCAGAAATACCAGTGCCATCAGGAGGTCCACCAGTGGGGCCAGGACACTAGAAGCCCTCCCACTGTTGACCCCCCCAAGCACCAAGATGACAGAGCATCACTTGCCCGAGAGTCCCTATCTATACCTTGTGGCTAATAGCCACTGATGGACCTCTGCTCCATATGCCTATCTAATTCCCTTTTGAAGCCGTCCATTCTTGTCTTGTTCAGCCGCACAGTCGAGTCTGACTCTTTGCAACCCCGTGGACCACCTCACGCCAGGCCCTCCTGCCTTCCGTCGTCCTCCAAAGTTTGCTTAATTTCATGTCCATTGCCTTGATAACACTGTCTAACCGTCTCATCCTTTGCTGTCCCCGTCTTCTTTGACCTTCAATCTTTCCCAGCATCAGGGCCTCCAGTGAGTGCTCCCTTCTCATTGGGTGGCCAAAGTCTTTGAGCTTCAGTTTCATTATCTGGCCTTCCAGGGAACAGTCAGGGTTGATTTCTTTTAGGATTGACTGATTTGATCTCCTTGCAGTCCAAGGGACTCTCAAGAAGAGTCTTCTCCAGCACCATAGTTCAAAAGAATCTATTCTTCGGCGCTCGGCCTTCCTTATAGTCCAACTCTCGCAGCCATACATGACTACTGGGACTACCATTGCTTTGACCATGCGGACTTTTGTTGGCAGGGTGATGTCTCTACTTTTTATTATGCTGTCTAGGTTTGTACTTTGTTCTGATGTCGCACCACAGTCTTGTTGCACAGTTTATCTTACACTTTATACTGTTTTCAATGGCTCTGCTGTTTAAAATTTTGTAACCCACCCGGAGTCTCGGGGTGGGGTGGGGAAGATGGGTTCTGCTGCCCTTTCCCAGCTCTCTGCTCTCCTTTTTGTGATGGAGCGACCCGAACTGGGAACAGCACTCCAGATGTGGGTGCCTTAAGCTGTGGAGTCTTGTGAGCAAAACTTCTACTTTGTGAGCACTGAAGTCATGAGTGAGCAATTTGGCTGCTGTATAAATCAGCTTGCTCTGGAGCCCTCCCTTCCTGAGCTAAGACAAAAATGTGTGAGCCGGAGGCTGAAAAACTGTGAGCTGGTTCACACTAACTCAGTTTAGAGGGAAAAGTGCCACGTTCCCTCTAAGTGGTGGAGTCCTGTGAGCAAAAATTCTACTTTGCGAGTGACTGGCATTAAAGTTGTGAGCCAGCGATTTGGCTGCTGCATAAATTAGTTTGCTCTGGAGCCATCTGTCCTGAGTGAAGACGAAAATGTGTGAGCCGGAGGCTAAAAAACTGTGAGCTAGCTCACACTCACTCAGCTTAGAAGAAGAAGAGATTGGATTTATACCCTGCCCTTCACTACCCAAAGGAGTCTCAGAGCGGCTTACAAACTCCTCTCCCTTCCCCTCCCCACAACAGACAGACACCCTGTGAGGTGGGTGGGGCTGAGAGAGCTCTGACAGAAACTGATCTTTTTCAAGGACAGCTCTTGTCAGAACTGTGGCTTGTCCAAGGTCATCCAGCAGGTGCAAGTGGAAGAGTGGGGTATCAAACCCGGTTCTCCCAGATTAGAGTCCGCGCACTTAACCACCACACCAAACTTGCTCTCAGAGGGAACACTGACTGCCTTCCGGACCTCCTATACGAGGGCATTACGATCCTGGAGGCTTTTGTTTTCCGTCCCTCTCCTCCTAATCCTCCACACGGGAGTCAGCCATTTTCGCTGTGGTCACACACTTTCACTCAGCTCTCCCGAGTCACATCACCAGACTCCTGGTGTCAGCGGTCAGGGCTCTTTGTGTCTGAAAAGAGGCAGGCGCCGAAGCCCCTCAGGATGAGGAAGGAGACCCTCGCTGACCTTTACAAAGGAGGAGAACAAGCCAGACCCCCCCACCCCCCCTTCTGCACTGTTTGCCCAAAGGAAATGGTGCGGGGCGGGGGGGGGGGACATCTTCCCTAAGGATACTCGCGTCGTGAACATTCCCTTAATCTCCTTCCATTTCACAGCTGTGGCACTGCAGAGAAAACTGGGCTCTGCCATTCCAGAACCAACCCCAGAAACACTTTGTGTGTGTGTGTGTGGGGGGGCAATGTTCCCTCTAAGCTGAGTTAGTGTGAGTTGGCTCACAGTTTTTTAGCCTCCAGCTCACACATTTTTGTCTTCTCTTACAAAGGATGGCTCCAGAGCAAAGTAATTTATGCAGGAGAAGAAGAAGAAGAAGAAGAGATCGAATTTATACTCCATGGCCCTTCACTACCCGAAGGTGTCTCAGAGCGGCTTACAAACTCCTTTCCCTTCCCCTCCACACAACAGGCACCCTGTGAGGTAGGTGGGGCTGAGAGAGCGCTGACAGAAACTGCTCTTTTCCAAGGAAGAGTGGGGAATAAAACTTGGTTCTCCCAGATTAGAAGAAAAAGAAGAGATTGGATTTATACCCCACCCTTCACTAACCTAGGGAGTCTCAGAGTGGCTCACAAACTCCTTTCCCTTCCCCTCCCCACAACAGACACCCTGTGAGGCAGGCGGGGCTGAGAGAGCTCTGACAGAAACTGCTCTTTTCCAAGGACAGCTCTTGTCAGAACTACGGCTTGCCCAAGGTAATCCAGCAGGTGCAAGTGGAGGAGTGGGGGAATCAGACCCGGTTCTCCCAGATTAGAGTCCGTGCACTTAACCATGACACCAAACTGGAGCCAAATGGCTCGCTCACCACTTTAATGCCAGTAGATCACAAAGTAGAATTTTTGCTCACAAGACTCCACCGCTTAGAGGGAGCGTTGTGGTTGGTGGGTAACAGTGGACACCCCCCCCCAGCTCCTTTCTGCCAACAGCCACAAGCACTGAGGACGATCAGAGAGACTAACCTGCCACACAGTGAGAACGGGGCGTGGACTGTCCACGTCACCGAGAGGGGAGCTCGAGGGGGCCCCTTGCCACGTCCTGTGCCAGTGACTGGGCCCGCCAAGCCTGCCTCATCCTGGCAGGGGGTGAGACTCTTCCGTGACCAGTTTACAGCCCCCTTGCCTTTATGTCTAGATCAGCCGGGAAACCTAGGCCAGGAACACCCAAAGCCACTGCTGGGCACACTCGACAGCGGCCCCTCAGCAATCTGGTTTGCTGAAAGGCGGCAGCTGCGTTAAGCTACAAGTCCACTGCGAAGACGTGGCTGGATGGGGCAAAATCAACACGGCAAAGCAAGCCTTGGAGATCTCCACCATTGGAGCCGCCACCATTGTTACCACCATTGTTACCACCAATGGTCCTAGTGACGGCAGGGACCTAAGATCTGGTCCTGGATATCGCTAGGCTTTCCGGCACTAGGGATGATGAGTGGTATGAGATCTGAAAGCGTGCCATCTAATATGTCTACGATATGCACTTTAGTAGAAATTGTTATGTATGTTTTAATGCATTGTGTATTATATTTTATAGAGTTTTAAGTTTTTGTATGTTATTTAGGTACATTGTACCGCAATGTTAGCCGCCCTGAGCCCGCTTGCGGGATGGGCGGGGTACAAATATAATAAATAAATAAATAAATAAATAAATAAAAAAGGTGGTCCTGAAATGACGTGGCCACCAGTCTGAACGCCCCCTCCGCTGACCCCAGAATGGACAGAAGGCACGACTGGTTTGTGCTGCCGGAATCCGCACCCTCAAACACCCACCGTGCTTGCGCCACCTCACCCACCCCCCCATCCCGCACGAGGTGGGGGCCCCTAGCAGGACGGGCTCCCAAAGGTGCCACGGAGGCTGGGTTTCCCACTGGGCGGCAGACCAAACAAGCAGGAGCCACACGGCCCCTTCAGAAGCCTTGGGAACCCCCTCCCCCCCCCAAGAAACACCATTTTTTGTTGGAGGTGGAGGGATTTTGGTGCTGTCTCCTGCCTCAGACTTGAGAAGACGGCACCAAAGAGTTTAGACAGATAGAGAGGTCTCAAGAGGACACACGGAGCATCCTTTCCTTCCTGCTACCTGATCCTTCCCTTTGGAGTAGGAGGCTACTCTCAGGGGCAGTTCCCTCTGCTTCCGCTCTCACACGCCACACTGCTCTCTCGCACGCACACCAAAGGAAGGTGCGTGGTCTCTCCATCTTCCACCATGGAGGCTGGGACAGGCGCCCAATAGCCAACACCGTCTAGTTAGCTAGAGTAGGTCATCTATACCTCTCTCTCACCTGCACACTCTCCAGCACGTATTTCCTTTAACAAAAGTTGCTAATTCATTTTAGAACTGACGGCTGACTCCGTGTAACTTTGTAAGTCTGCTGCTACGCCCGGCCCCAGCTCTGCCGCGTTGAAGCCTTGAGCACTGGGCTACTTGTTTTGGGGTCCCTCTGGCAGTACCGAGCCCAGAGGACCCAACATTTTTGGCCTCCTCCCAGGGGGTTGGTGCGTTTGGAGGCTTCCCTTGCCAGGTCCGGAGGGGCCTCTGGGCCACGTCTCCATTCACGCCCTGAAGCTCCTTCCACCTGGAAGAGGGAAATGATTCACTGCAGAACAAACCAGGAGCCTCCCCAGCCCAGGTGTGCAAAGGCCTCCCCCCCACCCCACCCCACCCACCACCACGCTTGCCGACACACAAAGGAGGAGCCGGCGGACTCTTGTCAATCTGGCACTTCCG
>NW_015164676.1:393074-396784 GCF_001447785.1 Gekko japonicus
CCCTCCGACAAGGACAGAAACAAATGGTACAGGGACGGGGTCACAAAGGCACCCCCACCCCCCTGAATTAATTTACCTACCTCAGAGTCCTTTCAGGGGGGAGGAGCGGGGAGGGGGCGGCCCTGGAATGCTGCTTGGGGGGGGGGGATGGCCACAACACGACAGGCCTTTGCCTGCCCACAGCCTCTTTGTGTCTCTCACACAATGGAGGAGTGGAGCCGTCCTGGGACAGGCCTCTTGCAAATGCTAATTGCATTGTCGCCTTGCCTTCCATCCCATACAGGGAGGCAGGCCAATGCCATGTCAGAGACTGGCATCGAAGACCCCAGGCAAGCGCAGGGGGAGGGCAAGGAGACTGGCTGAGCAGGACCTTACACAGCCTCTGAGCAGACACCCCTGCCCCCTCCAAGCAGCTCTGCTTCCGCTGCTTTAGAGGCCGACGGGCAACCTGGGGGCACCTGAGGTTCCAGATATCCCCCCGTTTCAGCCTCTTCCTCGGGGAGTTCCACAGATGTTCCCAAGCACAAGGTTGCCCAATACCAAAATATTTATCCAGATTTTTCAATGGACGCTGCAAAAAGTCTCTCTTAGTGAGCTCAAAGCTTCCTCCAAAGTGGACCTCTGTTGGAGGAAGACGGAGCACTTATTCAAAACAGGATTAAAGGAGTCCTCCCTCTTAAAACTTTTGTATAATTAAGGACTGGTATTAATAAAGGGGTTGTGCAACATCTTTTGTGATATGTTAAGAGACGGTAGATGTTTTGTATTAAGGCTTATATGATAAATAATATATGGTGAATAAATTGTAAAAATATAATACAAAAACTATATTGTATTGTCATATTTGAGATATTTTATAATCGTCTGTAGCACGGTAATTGCTGATTTTTGGTACTTCCTACTTACCATGGGTCCTGTTTTGGTTTTGAGGAAAAGACTGGAAGCTCGGCATGTCCCGAAGGCCGAGGGAGGGAGGGAGCCCCGCCTGGCTACGGACAGGTGCCGCCCTCCCTCCCTCCCTCCTCCTGGAAACAAGGTCCCTGGGCAGACCCACCCGTTCTTCAGATGTGTTGAACAACTATTTGCTGACTTTCCTTATGGCATCTTCTTGTCTTATGCTCCTGTGTTTGTCTGTTTTAAATAGGTTTCTGAGTGCAGCTTCACTGTTACTTTTAACAGCCATTAAGCTACCTAGTGGCCCTGTGCCTTCTAGGGGCGGCATCTAAACACCCTTCCCGCTTTTGCAGAGGCAGAGCCAGACGTTCACATGATGCAAGGACACGGTGAAGACTGAAAAGCCCCGCTCCCCTCCCCCCATTCCTTTCCACCCAGCCGGCTTCAGCAATCGACTGGCAAATGCACGGGTTGGTTTGATGGATGAAACGCTGGGTAATGCACGATCGTTTCTGTTTGAACAAATCATAAGGTAATTAAAGTAATTTTGTTTTAATACAGTTTGAAGTAAAACGTAGCCAGACAGCCGCGCTCAACACACCGGCTTCAGACAATTGAAAGCACAGATCCGTTTCCTCGGCACTCTGAGACCACTCCGAGGTGAAACACCCCCCCGGGGTTCTACCAAACGCGACTCCTTCCCTCTTGGCTGGTGAAGGGGCTGAAGGAAGGATCCACTGCGGCTTGTTTGCCGAACTTCCTTTGCTTCCTCCACGTATGAAAAAGGGGGGGGGGAAGCCACCCAAAGGACGAGGGAGGGGTGGGAGACCCGGAGGGGCAACTGGAGTGCCTGTCGCAGGCAGGGGAGAGAAAACAAAGGGGCAGCTTCCACTGAGCTCCTTCAACCACCACTTCAAACCACCGGCAGATGCAGGGACCGAAGCAGGGCAGGGCCTTCTGCACCTCCAGGGAGAGGCTTTAGGCCGGCGGCCGGTGAGGGGGTCCCCGCAAGAGGGCGCGTGCTCTGGCAGGCCAGCTTAGCAATGCTTCAGCCCCGCCCCGCAGGACCCTGTCTGAGAGCCAAGGGCAGGGACTGTGAATTGTGGGTGCCTCCTCCCAGCAGCCCAAATGGCTGGCCCGCTCGCGCGTACATGGCGCACTCGACAACAACGGGCTCTGGGAAGGAGGAAGGGCACACAGAGGCCCTCCTCCAGTTCCCCAGAGAAAAAGGACAGGAGCGGTCTGGTGTTCAAAACCTGTATTTATTTTTCATTTTCCTTCAATGACATCTGCATTCAATAAATAACTTCCATGGGACACGTCATGCTAAGTTTCAGATCGGCAGTCGAGAAGTGATACCCAAAAGGTGCAGCAGGGAGCAAAATGAAGAAGGCAGACAAACACCGGACCGCTGGGAAGGAAGGCCTCACGCAGCGCCAGCGGCTCACGGCGACACTTTGCGACACCGCGACACTTCCTCTCTGTGCAAAAGAGCTCCTGGCCCAGCAGACCCCACAAGGCCGGAGTCGACCGCAGGGCAATCTTGCAGCGAGGATTCCCAGCAGGACTGCTCCGGTTCCTGGCCACATCCGCCATCCAGGGGCTGGGCTTCCCACGCCACGGCAGCTCAGCTGGGATGCTGGGAAATGAGGATTATTTCCCCCGTTTTGTCTCTCTCTCTTTTTATCACGAGAACAGCCTGCCCTGTGCCTGACACCTGGATGGAGATTTAAGAGGGCAGAATGTGGGGAGGGGGACACCAGCATCTTACTCCGTACACCGTGCAGGAAGTGGAAGGAAAGAGCTCGATCCTGTCACCCACTGTAGCAGTGGGGCCCCATCCACCATGGAATGGCTGCAGCACAAGCGCCTTTGGAACGAAGGGGAACTGAAGCGCAAAGACCTGCCTCAGGAGATGCCTGTACCACAAAACGAGAGAGACGGTGGCTGCAGGGGAAACGGACCTGGAAACAGCGGACCAGCAATAACTCATCCAGCAGGTCCCTACAGAGAGGTCTCTCTATCCAGAGCTTCTGTTAGGGGAGTGAAGGTGGGGGGGACCTTGACGGACACACAGACAGAACCACCTCGCCTGCTTGCAGTGGGGCCCTCCCTGCCTTTGTGTGCAGGCTTGACTCCTGGTGCTCTTTCGAGGGAGGGCGTGTCCCCACAAGCCCTTCATGGGCTGGGTGTGTTTATAAGACAGGAGGAGGGGACTCCTCCCACTATACCGCCCCCAATCCACAGACACACCTCCCGAAAAAGTCCAGGGAGAAAAGAAAAGACGCACTGACGGCTGCACCTCACTTGGGGCTGCTGCAAAATGTCTGGAAGGGGCGGCGACATTCAGTGGCTCCGCCCAGGCAAACCATTTGTGTGCTAGGGAAGGAGGCATTTCCCCCTGCAGATCAGGTCTGGCCCAAAAGCACCCCGTGGTGATGGGAAGACAGAGAGGAGGCCCCAGGCACAGGGGGGAGGATTAGCTCATGAGGAAGGGGGGGGCAATTTGGCACTGCCCTCCCCCCGCACATGGGCTCTTCCCCCGCACACGGGGCCCTCTTGCTCCAGAAGTCATGGGTGTGTGTGTGTGTGTCTGGACAGAGAACGAACAGGTTGAGCCCTGAAGAAAAACAACAACAACCCAAAGACAAGCTCTTCTTTAAGTCTGCCCGAGGGGATCCAAAAGCTGCTGCTGCAGCAGCACAACCCTTATTCCAGAACCGACTGCCCCCAAGGCTTTCCCTTTGGGCCAGGGAATCGGGAAGGATCTCCCCCGCCCCGCCCCTGCTGCAACTCTAGAAACAGATGCACTGAAA
>NW_015164676.1:396834-398785 GCF_001447785.1 Gekko japonicus
CCCCCCCACCCCCGCTTGGACGTTTGCTGGGAGGAGAAGAAGCCCCCAGCCAGCCCCGGCCACCCTCCTTTGCTCAAGTGCTTCAGTCGCGGCCACGGCCATGCTCCGAGAACTGACATCTCAGAGTATCTTAAAAGCAGCCTGACACCCCCCCCGAGAACGTCTCAACGTGTAGCATCATACAAAGAAATATTACTTAGGTGCCGTCAACGTATGTACAAACGCTAAAATTTCATTTTAAGCTCCCCGGGATTTTCAGATGAAGACCAAGATGGGCTAAAAAACCCTTTCAGGAGACAGAGGGTGGCGGCCTCCCTTCCCCCCTCCCCCTCCCCGCCCTGAACAATTGTGAAAGTCTGGACTCTGCCCCCATTCTCCGTAACGAAGCCCAAGTTCCGGCTGCGAAGTGCGCTTCACCGTCACGAAGCAAAGAAGAGCGGGCTGCACCCAAAGACCGCCAGCCGCCCACCCTGAGAGCGGCGGCCCCCGCAGGAGGCTCCTACAAACCACGGCAGAGAGGCGAGGGCTGGAGGGATTCCACTCAGCCGTCCTTAGGGAAGTGCCTTCCACACCAGGGCTGGGTCTCCCTGGAAAAGACACAAAGGAAATGCGTTTGTCAAAGAGAGGAAAAAAGCAAGCACCAGGCCTGGCCGCGCCCACTTCTGAACAGCTCGAGAAAGCAGGAGTCCGGGGGGGGGGGGGGCGGGCTGCTAAATGGCCCAAATAAAAGAAGAATCTTTCACCAACTCTTAAAATTTAATCCAGACGTAACATGCATCCAGGAAACACACATAAAGAAAGAACAAGAAAACTATTTAAAGCAACCAAATTTAGGGAGGGCTTTTATAGCATCAGATATATCAAAAAAAAAGAAAGGAGTAGTAATATATGCAAAAGACCACCTACAACCTAAGTTAGAATTCGTACTAGAAGAGGGAAGAGGTGTGGCAGTATCAATCGAAAGAGAACCTTGATATTAAACATTTACACACCTAATCAAAATCAAGCATTTTTCTTTAAACAAATCCAAGAGAAATTGATGGGGACAACCTTTGAGGAAATATGTGTGATAGGAGACTATAATTCGGTATATGACCCAATACTAGATAGGAAATATACAAAATATAAGGCACCAAAATCAAGCAACAACCTACCTAAAACCTTTTTAGATCTGGCAGAAGAACTATCACTAATAGATATCTGGAGAATTAAAAACATAGAAAAAAAAGAATACACCTATTACTCAGCTCGACATAGCGCGTGGTCGAGAATAGATATGGCATGGGTGTCGATAGACCTTGTCCAAAGTATAGAGGAGATACAAATACTACCTAGTTCCTTTGCTGACCATAACCCGATATTTCTAAAACTCAAAACAAATACTAGGAAACCAAGATGGACAATGAATCTAAATTTATTGAAAGATAAAGAGATAGTGAAGAAAACCAAAACTTTGTTACAGGAGTTTTTTAGAAACAATACCTCCAAAGATACCTCCATAGAGATAATATGGGATGCATTCAAAGCATTCATAAGAGGATGGTGGATAAATCAGGGGGCGTGGAAAAAGAAACAAGAGAGAGAAAAATTTGATACGTTAACTAGGGAAATACAAAAAGAAGAAAATAGGAATATAAAATCAAAGAAAGATTTAAAAAATGTAAGAAATAGAATAAATAAGATACAGCATCAACTTAATTTACTACTAACAAAAGAAACAGCAATGAAAATAGAAAGGGCAAAACTATATTATTTTGAGAATGCCAATAAACCCACAAGATGGCTAGCTTATAAGTTAAAAAAAGAAAAGGAAAAAAGAATAATAAAAAGACTTAAAAATGAGAATGGAGAAGAAATGACACTACAAAAAGATTTAGAAAAGATAATTCTAAAATTTTATGGGAATCTATATAAAAAAGATGAAATAGGAGATGAAGAAATACAAGATTAC
>NW_015164676.1:398847-398953 GCF_001447785.1 Gekko japonicus
GGGGGGAAGAAATCGCCAGGTCCTGATGGAATCCCAACTGAATTTTATCAGATATTTGAGGAGCAGATACTAAAACCATTTAAAGAATTAATTAATAATATACCCC
>NW_015164676.1:400596-400743 GCF_001447785.1 Gekko japonicus
TATATATTAACAGCAGCAAGAATATTGATAGCAAGACAGTGGAAATCAAAACATATACCATCGATAAAAGAACTCAAACATAAGATTTTAGACATTGCAGAATTGGATAAACTGAGCTTAGAATTGAAAAACAAATCAGAGAATGTA
>NW_015164676.1:401176-411392 GCF_001447785.1 Gekko japonicus
TTCTCTCCGAATTACAACTGATTGGCAGACGACAGAGATCGGTTCCCCTGGAGAACATGGAGGAGGAGGAGGAGGAGATGGGATTTATACCCTGCCGCTTTCACTCGGAGTCTCAGAGCGGCTGACAAACTCCTTTCCCCCCCCCCTCCCCAAAACAGACACCCTGGGAGGTCGGTGGGGCTGAGAGAGCTCTTGACAGAACTGCTTGTGAGAGAACAGCTCTGAGAGAACTTGTGACTGGCCCGAGGTCACCCAGCTAGCTGCACATGGAGGAGGAGTGGGGAATCAAACTCGGTTCTCCCAGATTAGAGTCTGCGCTCCTCACCACGACACCAGACTGGCTCTCAATGGCAGTTTTGAAGGACGGACTCTGTGGCAGGCAACCCCACCCCTGCTGAGCTCCCCCCCCTCACGTGAACTCTGCCCTCCCCAGCCTGGAATGGGCAGCCCTCCTCCCAGGCCGCCTGTCACCATCCTCTCAGGCCCGAGGAGGCTGTGCACAGGGAAGGCGGTGGCGGCGGCAGCAAGAACGCCACAAGCAGAAGGTGGGGCCCCAAAGGGACAGGCAGCGAGAGGGAGGGACTCCCCACAGGATGCCACTGCCAGGAGCACTGCTCCGGTTCCAGGAGAGCCGGGTTCGAGCCCCTCCTCAGCCGGGGAGCCATTCTCCCGGCTCTGCCCACCTCAGAGGGCCCCTGAGAGGGTCAACAAGCCAAGGCTCGTAAGACGAAGCCGTTCCCCCTGGCCCCTGTCCCACCCATGAACAGGTGGGTGGCTGGGACTTCGGCAAAGGTGAAGGGTGGGACTCCCTGCTTCTGGCAGAGAAGGGCTCAAATGGACTCCAGAAGCCATGGCCCCAAAAGAAAAGGGGCCGGCCCGCCCAGCTCAGGGGGCTCTGCAGTCGCCTGCCCTCCGGGAAAAGTCGCTCACCTCGCTGAACCTTCTATTTCTCTTCTTGGTGGAGGGCTTCAATGAAGGCTTCAAGTTTTTCTTGGATCTCCCGGACTGTTTCTGGAAAAGAGGAGCAGGCAGCTGTCAGGACCATGAAACCATCTCTCCCGGAGCTGACTGTGGGCTGGCCTGGAGAGGAGCCCCCCCCGCCCCTTGGGGGGCTCAGTGGCAAAGGATTCCCCTCTTCTGATGTGTGCCGAGACCCGCCTGGCACCTGGCCTCCTAAAAGTTCTCCAAGCTCCAATCCTGGGGGGGGGGGCTTTTTGCGGGGGGGGGAGGAAGACAGTGGTTATTCACTGGCGAGAAAAAGGATCCTCTCCTCCGCTGCCTAGTGGAATGGCTCCTTGCCCTCCTCCACATGACAGCCTTTCAGATATTTAAAAAGAGCCATCCTGTCCCCCCCCCCTTCTCCAAACTCAACATTCCCAGGGCCCTCAAGGCCTTTCCTCGCAGGGCTCAGTCCCCAGACCCCCGATCCTCCTCCTCGCTCTCTTCTGCACCCTCTCCTCGATTTTGCCCACACCCTATCTGAAGTGAGGCCCCCAGAACTGCACACAGGAGGACTCCAGGTGCGGCCTGACCAAGGCAGTCTATACAGAGCTTAAGAGTTTGTGCTGTTTCACAGCCCGCAGAAGAGCTGGCTGGTTGGTGCAGTGGAGGAGATCTCTGCCCCACACGGGCTCCAGAGTCTCAAAGCAGAGACTGAGACAGGCTAGCTGTAAACCTGCCGCGCCTTATGGGGCTTCAGGCTGGGTTCCCAAACGCCATGCCCGTGGGTGCCCATGGTGCCCGCTGAGACCTTCCCCGGCACCAGAGTCTTCTGTTTCTGCAAAATGGACGGGGCTCGGATGGGCTGTGCTGACCAAACGGCGCCGCCTCAGGAGTGGCTCTGCCACCACCGCTCTGGTTTCGTTCCCTCTCCTTCTTCTTTCCCAGCATATATTTTTTAAACTCACCCCTCTTTCCGCCTGCACTTGTGCTTTCTGTGTGTGGCTCCGCCCACCTCCCAGGCCGCCGGTCAGTGCTGGTGCCCCGCAGCACCCTGTGCCAGAACGCCAAAGAGGCTCCCAGGCTCAGAGAAGCCCACAGGGACCCCCCCCCCCGGCTTATTATAAGCCACCCAGGAAGGTTATGAACCCAGCCGGACCCTTACTGAAACCTATCCCATCCTCACCCCCAGGTTTCCGGCTGGTTGTGACAGTCAAGGACGCCCAGGTCCACATCCAGTATAGTGGCAGACTGCGGTTATCTGTTTCTGCATCTTATCCAGCGTTCACAGAATCACAGTGTTGGAAGGGACCTCCAGGGTCATCTAGTCCGACCCCCTGCGCAATGCAGGAAAGTCACAAATACCCCCCCCCCACACACACACACCCCACCAGTGGCTGCTGGTTCCATGCCCAGATGACAAAAAAGCCCTCCAAGATCCCCGGCCAAATCGGCCTGGAGAAAAATTGCGTGCTGACCCCCAAGTGGAGATCGGCATTTCCCCGGGCATGTCAGAAAAGGGCCACGAGAACTAAGCACTGAGGCAACCCTTCCTGCCCTCCCTCTCACGATCTGCCTAAGTTCACAGAATCTGCATTTATCCAGTGTTTATGGCTCAAAGACATTCAGACTGCTTATGAAGACACAGAAGCATCAGTGCAGCTTTTACGTATTCATATTATTTTATATGATTATACAGGACATTGTTGAATATTTGTTGTATTGTTTTCATCGATGTATCTGATGCATGTGTTTTAATTGACGTTAACTGTTCACTGACGTAAACCGCGTTGAGCTCTGAAATAAAAAACTAAACAAACTAACTCCCAGGCCCCAGGCATCAGACCAAAGAGGGGTGGCCCCAGGAAGCACATGCTCTGGAGGAAGGAACTGCCGGGGGTGAGGCTGGCACCCCTCTCCCACCTTCCCCCTCTGTGCCCTCTGTGGGTGGGCTCTGTGCCCATGGATGGAGAAGGCAAGCAGTCACCGGGGGGGGGGATAAGTACATAAGAGATGCCAATGTTGGATCAGGCCAAAGGCCCCTCCAGTCCAACACTCTCTCTGTCACACAGTGGCCAGAAATACCAGAGGCCCTCAGGAGGTCCACCAGTGGGGCCAGGGCACTAGAAGCCCTCCCACTGTTGTCCCCCCCCTCCAAGCACCAAGAAGACAGAGCATCACTTGCCCCAGAGCCCCTATCTATACCTTGTGGCTCAGAGCCACTGATGGACCTCTGCTCCAATGCCTATCTAATTCCCTCTTGAAGCCGTCCGTGCTTGTAGCCTCCACCACCTCCTGTGGCAGTGAATTCCATGTGTTAATCACTCTTTGGGTGAAGAAGTACTTCCTTTTATCCATTCTAACCCAACCGCTCAGCAATTTCATGGAGTGCCCACAAGGTCTCCTATTGTGAGAAAGGGAGAAAAGTACCTCTTTCTCTACCTGCTCTATCCCATGCATAATCTTATAAACCTCAATCATGTCACCCATCAGTCGTCGTTTCTCCAAGCTCAAGAGCCCTAAGCGCTTTAACCTTTCCTCATAGAGAAAGTGTTCCAACCCTTTTATCATTCTAGTTGCCTTTTTCTGCACTTTTTCCAAAGCTATAATAACCTGAGTCAGATTGAGGTGACGAGAGAGGAGGTCCTAAAACTGATAAACTCAAAAACTGATAAATCACCAGGCCCAGATGGCATACATCCGAGAGTTCTGAAAGAACTCAAATGTGAACTTGTGGATCTCCTGACAAAAATATGTAATCTTTCCTTAAAATCAGCCTCCATTCATGAGGACAGGAAGGTAGCAAATGTCACTCCCATCTTTAAAAAGGGTTCCAGAGGAGATCCGGAAAATTACAGGCCAGTCAGTCTGATGTCGATACCGGGTAAATTGGTGGAAACCATTATTAAGGAAAGAATTAGTAGGCACATAGATGAACAAAACCTATTGAGGCAGACTCAACATGGGTTCTGTAAGGGAAGATCTTGTCTCACTAACCTATTAGTGTTCTTTGAGGGGGTGAACAAACATGTGGACAAGGGGGATCCAATAGATATTGTTTACCTTGACTTCCAGAAAGCTTTTGATAAAGTTCCTCATCAAAGGCTCATAAGTAAGCTCAAAAATCATGGGATAAAAGGACAAGTCCTTTTATGGATCAAAAACTGGCTAATTAATAGAAAACAGAGAGTGAGTATAAATGGGCAGTTCTCTCAGTGGAGGGGGGTAAGCAGTGGGGTACCACAGGGATCAGTACTTGGTCCACTGCTTTTTAACTTGTTCATTAATGATTTGGAGTTGGGAGTAAGCAGTGAAGTGGCTAAATTTGCGGATGATACAAAGTTGTTCAGGGTGGTGAAAACCAGTGAGGATTGTGAGGCACTCCAAAGGGATCTGTCAAAGATGGGCAAGTGGGCGTCAACATGGCAAATGGGGTTCAATGTGGCCAAGTGCAAGGTGATGCACATTGGAGCCAAAAATCCTAAATATAAATACACATTGATGGGGTCTGAACTGGCAGAGACTGAGCAAGAGAGAGATCTTGGAGTTGTAGTGGATAACTCACTGAAAATGTCGAGACAGTGTGTGACTGCAATAAAGAAGGCCAATGCTATGCTGGGGGATGCTCTGTCATCTTGGTGCTTGGGGGGGTCAACAGTTGTAGGGCTTCTAATGTCCTGGCCCAACTGGTGGACCTCCTGATGGCACTGGTATTTCTGGCCACTGTGTGATACAGAGTGTTGGACTGGATGGGCCTTTGGCCTGATCCAACATTGGCATCTCTTATGTTCTTATGTTTTTAAGGTGTGGTGACCAGAACTGCACACAGTATTCCAAATGAGGTCGCACCATTGATTTATAGAGGGGCATTATGATATTGGCTGATCTGTTTACAATACCCTTCCTAATAATCCCCAGCATAGCATTGGCCTTCTTTATTGCAGTCACACACTGTCTCGACATTTTCAGTGAGTTATCCACTACAACTCCAAGATCTCTCTCTTGATCTGTCTCTGCCAGTTCAGACCCCATCAACGTGTATTTATAGTTAGGATTTTTGGCTCCAATGTGCATCACCTTGCACTTGGCCACATTGAACCCCATTTGCCATGTTGACGCCCACTCGCCCATCCTTGACAGATCCCCTTGGAGTGCCTCACAATCCTCACTGGTTTTCACCACCCTGAACAACTTTGTATCATCCGCAAATTTAGCCACTTCACTGCTTACTCCCAACTCCAAATCATTAATGAACAAGTTAAAAAGCAGTGGACCAAGTACTCTCAGGCACGGCAACGGGAGGAAGCTTCTCTCTGGGGAGTGACGCTTGGCCCCGGCCACACAGGAGCTCACAGGACGGAGGAATTCCCTGCTGCCAGGGGGAGGGGGACACACACACACAGGATCCCGGGAGCCTAACCCCCGGGTCTCGCGACCAGGCATCAAGGGCAACCTTTGAAGCAGAGTCACCTTGACAAATCCTGCCTGCTCTCGGTATCTTCCTGTTGTCCCCGAGCGGATGAACCTTCTCATTCAATGTGTCCCCCCCGCCGCCGCCCCCAAGTGTCACTCACACCCCTCAAAGCCCCCCGGCGGTCCCCCTTTCTTTCTCTCCTCCTGACCTCTCTGCCCAAAGAGTTGCTCCAGATGGGTGCTGCACAAACAACGTTCTCTTTGATAGCCTTTCAGTGTCGAGTGAGTGAAAGATACGAATCCCTAATTCTCGCAACACCTGTTAAACAGCGATCCGAACGGCAGAGAACCAAAGGCACAAAGCCCCGGCTTCCAGCGCCACGACAATGAAAGACGGCCGGCGGGCGGCTCTGAATGCCCATTCTACTCCCCATTTACTCGGTGTTGACTCAAAAGATGAGCTGCTCCGTGCATCCATTCTCCCCCCCCCCACCCACACTGGGACCATGAATATTCCCATAATCCCCTTTCCCCCGCCCCATAAACCCGGCTGACACAGAATGAAGAAATCTTCTATTCAGAAGCCTCAAGAGACCCATTCAGCCTGGTGGGCTCTTTATCTCCACATGAAACAGCCCCCCCACCCCCAACGGCCCTCTCTCCTCTTCTTTGCATTAATCCTCTGATCCCGGCTCTAAGGAGCTCAAAAACAGACTAATTGACCTGTAATTAGGATCTGAATACTCATCACGGACACAGAAACAAAGATCCAAGGCAAAGCCTGATCTCGGTCGGCAAAGGATGGCGAGAGAGCGGCGTCTCCAGAAACGCACTCTGCCACCTCCTCCCCAGCCTCCCTCCGCAGGGCGACTTTGCTGCAGTGAAGAGCAACACCAGACAGGATGCCCATCGGGTCGAGGCATTTCTGCAAAACTGGACTGGCACGCTCGGTGGGCAGGCGCTCACAGCTGCAGGGCCCAGCGGCCCTCCGCAGTCATGGGACGGGGGCCACTGTCATTGGTCAAAGCCAAGTCCCCCAGCAACCAAAGGGCTCTTCCAACGGGGCAGTCAGGCCAGCTCAATGGGCTCTCCTCTGGGGCTGCAGAGACAGGGCGGAGACGGTCGCGGCACATTCCTGGGGCAACGGCTCTAGTGGAGCCGGCCTCATTCCTCCACAAACAGGGGTGTCCTGTCGAGGAGCTGCAGTGGATGGTTGCTGCTCTCTGACTGCGGAGAGGGCACCCGAACCACAGGGATCTCCTTCAGAGAGCCAGTGTGGTGTCGTGGTTAAGTGCGCGGAACTCTGATCTGGGAGAACCGGGTTGGATTCCCCCACTCCTCCTCCACTTGCACCTGGCTGGATGACCTTGGGCAAGCCCTAGTTCTGACAAGAGCTGTCCTTGAAAAAGAGCAGTTTCTGTCAGAGCTCTCTCAGCCCCACCCACCTCACAGGGTGTCTGTTGTGGGGAGGGGGAGGGAAAGGAGTTTGTAAGCCGCTCTGAGACTCCTTTGGGTAGTGAAGGGTGGGGTGTAAATCCAATCTCCTCCTCCCCCTCCTCCTCTTCTTCTTCCTCCTCCACGTGCACCTGGCTGGATGACCTTGGGCAAGCTGTAGTTCTGATAAGAGCTGTTATTGAAAAACAGCCGTTTCTGTCCGAGCTCTCTCAGCCCCACCTTCCTCACAGGGTGTCTGTTGTGGGGAGGGGAAGGGAAAGGAGTTTGTAAGCCACTCTGAGACACCTTCGGGTAGTGAAGGGTGGGGTGTAAATCTAATCTCTTCTTCTTCTTCTTCAGCCTCAGGGGCTGAGCTCTGGCACCAGTACAGGGCCTTGCTGCAGCTCCCGGCTGGAAGGAATCCCTCTTTGCCTCCAAGGGGCCAGAGTCAGAACGGAGGAGACTGGTGTGGATTGGAGAACCCACCCTAACCCTTCCCCACAGGCATTCGTGAGGAACCCCCCCCCAGGTTTGCTCAGGTAAAGAGAAAAATACAACAAACAACAAACACTGTGACATGAACGACCAGAACATTGAGTAAATGTTGTTTAATGAATCAAACTTTACAAAATTACAAGGAAAAGCCCATCATACACTCAATAAAACTTTACAAAATTACAAGGGAAGTCCATTATGCCAGCACAATGTAGGAGGCTTGTGCACCCTAGTTAAAGAAACGAGACTGGCTTCCTCCTAATACTAACGCTAGAAATGGAACCAGAAAGTTCTACAAAATTTAAAAATAAATAAATAATTAAGCTAAGAATTTATAAATTAATAATATAAAATAATAAAGACTATTCCATTCAGCCGCATGTTTCTTTTCATGTAAAATACCATGGATTTTTTTCTAGGACTAAAGTGCAGAAAATAAAGAAGTTAAGCATTGGTTTGCTCCTGACAGACATTGAACTGTATCAAGAGGCTGATACCTTGCTATACAATAGGATTACTCCTGAGGAAGATTGGGATGAAATTAGTTTATATTTGGGTGCTCATTGAGTATGATGGACTTTCCTTGTAATTTTGTAAAGTTTTATTGAGTGTATGATGGACTTTCCCATTCCCCTCCCCACAATAGACACCCTGTGAGGTAGGTGGGGCTGGGAGAGCTCTGACAGAAACTGCCCTTGAGAGAACAGCTCTGAGAGAACTGTGGCTTACCCAAGGTCATCCAGCAGGCTGCATGTGGAGGAGTGGGGGATCAAACCCGGTTCTCCCAGATCAGAGTCCGCCTGCACTTAACCACCACACCAAACTGGCTCTTGGGAGGCCAGCTCCTCCAGCCCAGAGGACTCTCCGCTGCCTATTTTCTATTACTATTTTATTGGATTTGTAACCCAATAACGTCGGGTAACGTCGATTTGTAAAACACACAACATTCAAAACATTCATACAATAAATACACTAAAAATTATAATAATTACAATAAATACAATAAAATACATTAAATACATCCACTATTCAGCTAAAAGGTGGCAGAAAATCCTACAGAGGGGCAATATCTGATGAGAAGGGAATGGGAGGGGAGAGAGGAGGAGGGGGAGGCCAACTGTTGATGAAACCTGCCAGACAGGAGCCCGTCGCTGCCCTCAACCAGCAGCCCGACGGAACAACTCTGTTTTGCAGGCCCAGTGGAACTGTAACAAGTCCCGCAGGGTCCTGATCTCTCTCTCCCGGAAGAGGGTTCCACCAGAGTGTTTTGGGCTTTAAACGTCAACACCAAAACCTTGACTTGAACAAGTCTTTAATCTGGAGCCCGTGCGACCGGCAGAGCACCAGTGGGATACGGGCTTTAAAGGACGTTCTTGTGAGAACCCTTTCAGCTGCATTTTGGACAAGTTGCGGTTCCGGGTCGGTCTCAAGGGAAGCCCTGTAGGCTGGTGTGTGTGGGGGGAATGTCTGCGTCTTGGCGTGTGCACTTTCATTTTCCCTGCTGTCTTGGTGATGCTCCCTTATCTGTATGTTTTATGTGCCTGACCTTGAGTGGCTAGCTGTAACACCATCCCTGGGCCATTACATCCTGGCGGGCCCCTTCTATTGCCCTGATTGGCTCTCTGCCACCCAGTGACCCCTTTGAACAGTGGATATCCGTTCTCCTCGCGCTTTTGCTTTAGTCTTAACACAGAACCTGAAGTAGAGATGCTCTGCCAATACTGTACCAATAAACTTTCCTTCTGAAGAAGAGAGTTGTTGGTTCTGATTGTTGCAGGAGTCTGACACCCTGCGTTGAGCGAGTTACAGTAGTCCAGCCAGGAGGTGACCGTTGCATGGATCACTGTGGCTAGGTCACAGGGAGACAGGAAGGGGACCAACTGCTTAACCTGGATAAGAGGGTAGAACAGGAGCTTAACAACATTTGTGACCTGGGCCTCCACTGAAAGGAAGGCATCCAGGATGACTGCGTGGTGTACCGCTTGTGGGAGACCCAGAAGGTCCGTCTCCTGCAAGCCCAGGAATCAACCTTCCCATGGCCGATGGTACCACTGCAGTCTACGGATTGCTGGATTGGACCTATTTGCTACGGGTCTCAAACCAGTTAATGCTTCACATTTCTGAACCAGTTTCCTCTTGTTCACATACTATCTTGACCCAACAGGAAAAAGCCAAACCTTAAAGAGAAAACCACCCAGGCTGTCCTTAAAGGGACAGATCATCATCGATCACGGGCCAAGACAGATTCATAATAAGAGGCCCCCTTCTGTTTCCTTAAGGCTGCAAAACCAGATGGGAAGTGAATGGACAGTCAATGGGTCACGAAAACACAGGGGAGGATCCGCTTGTCTGCTACATTTATGTTCCCAGCGAGGGGGGAAAAAAGGGGGTCAAGACGGAAACGGCACGGCCGGCTGCTGGAAAAGGCCTTTCTTTGGGCAGCTACAAAGAGCGTGGCTG
The DNA here is from genome assembly GCF_001447785.1 of Gekko japonicus. Classification (NCBI taxonomy): domain Eukaryota; kingdom Metazoa; phylum Chordata; class Lepidosauria; order Squamata; family Gekkonidae; genus Gekko; species Gekko japonicus. The sequence goes on from NW_015164676.1 coordinate 410,918, forward strand.
TTCCTCGCCCGACTGTCAAAGGCTGTCTTGTCAAAAGGCCTTCCGCAGCTCCGGCTTGCTAAAGAGGCAGAGGCAGGCCGATGAATCGGGAGAGATTCTTGGACAATTAGCTCATTAGCCCAATGAAACCCCCAAGACAAAGAGCTGCCAAACAGAAAGCGCCTGAATGGAATTTATAACAGTGCGGGGAGAGCCATCCCCATGCATCACGGCAGAGGTTATGGCAGGCCGAAAGGGAGAGCCTGAGATAGAGCAAAGAGAAGTGACGGAAGCCCAACTCCTTTCCTCACCACCGGGAACTTCCTGGGATCACGAGAACAACCTCCCCTCGCAAAGGAGGGCGTCTGGTGTCATGGAGCCAATTTACGTCCAACATGAATGATTCCTGAGAATTTTCAATGGCAGGCTCAGTTTACCAGAATTAAGACAAGCACTCTGCTCAACCTCCATAAACATGGGGGCGGGGGGGGGGGGG
>NW_015164676.1:411489-477217 GCF_001447785.1 Gekko japonicus
GGGCCCCCTGCCCGGGGGCCCGCCCCCCCCCCCCCCCGCTAAGGATCCCCTGGCACTGACACAGGTGCCAGGCCAAAAGGTTTCTTTTTAGCCCAGGTTTAAGCGAAGAGATCTGACCTCTTAAAACTGTTTTTACAGTCTGCTTCTAGCCTGAGGACGGTTTTAGAAGGATCGTTTTAGGCTGCGACACGTTGTGGGTGATTTCTATGTTCTGGCAGGGTTCTCCAATGCCTGGGTGGTTAATTTTCATGGTTTTTAACTAAGTGAGCTGCCTCAGGTAGGTCTCTGAAAAGGTGCTGTACACATTTGCTAAACAAAAAATAGGCCAATGATCAGCTCTGTGAGTCTAAATACCTTTGAAAACGGGGAAGCCCTTCTGAGGACTCAAGTGCCAAGAAGAGTCAGGAGGCAGACTCCTGGAGGAGGAGAGGAAAGAGCAAGAAGCCACCAAAGGCAGTCAGATCCCCCCCCCCTCCCCACCAGCCAGCCCAGCCCGATTCCCTGCCAGTGGCCTCTGGGGGCTCCGGAAGACAGGTGGGGAGAGGTCCCCCACTGGGTTTTTTGCTGGAGGATGCAGAGGACCGAACCGGAGACCGCAGACGTGCAAAGAAGTTGATAAAAGGTGCCGCAGAGGAGACTTGGGCCTCTCCCTGCAGGCCAGGATCCAGCCGCACACCGCCTGCCCCTTCGGGGGGGGGGAGCACGATCCCCTCCTCCCTCCAGGGCCGGCCAGCTCCACGGTCCTCAAACAACCTCTCCCCACTGATCCTCCGTCTCGACTGGATGGAGCTTCAATTCACTGGCCCTCGTCCACCTTTTCTACCTTCTCCAGGCTTCGGCGGGGGGGGCACGTTTAGAACTGGAAGAGAACCCAGACCTGAGCTCTGGCACACAGGGCAGTACGAAGCAACCAGGAGCTCAGGAGGGACTTCTGGAGGGGAGTGGGAAGGGGTCCTCTCCGCTTCCTCCACCCCAAGAGAGACCTGCCGGGAGACTGGTGTCTCCTGTTTCCGAGAGGGTTGCACTCCCCCCCCCCTTAAAGGAGCAGGTTCAGAGTCTGGGGGTGCTGCTGGACCCAGGTCTCCTGTTCAGAGATTTTCCCATGGCAGTACGGGAGACCTCCAAGGACGCCCAGGGTCGCTACGCAGAGGCAGGCAATGGCACGGACACCTCTGAGTGCCTCTTGCCTTGGGAACCCTACAGGGCGGCCCTCGGTCAGCTATGACTCGATGGCCCTTTCCACCCCCAATATATGCGCCCTGGTAACACCTGAACCTCCTGCCAACCTAGCCGTTCGAAAGCAAGACATTGCAAGTAGATAAATAGGTACCACTTCGGTGGGAAGGGAACAGAGTTCCGTGCGCCTTGGCATCTAGTCATGCCGGCCACAGGGCCACGGAAACGTCTTCGGACAGCGCTGGCTCTTCGGCTTGGAAACGGAGATGAGCACCGCAACCCTAGAGTCGGATTCGACTGGCTTTCGAGCAAGGGAAACGTTTACCTTTACTAACACCTGAATTAGACTACTGCAAAGCACCCTGTGTAGGATTTGCCCTTGAAGAGTGTGCAGAAGCTACAACCGATGAAGAATGCGGTGGCCAGAACATGAAGTGGGTGTGTGTGTGTCACAAGGACCATATCTCTCTGGTCCTCTTCCCACCTACGCTGGCTCCCAATTTGCTTCTGGGCACAGTTCAATGGGCTGGTATTGACCGTTGGAGGCCTACACAGTTTGGGGCCAGCATAATCTAACAGCCCTGTCTCAGGGGCCCCTGTCCCCCTGAGGCTGGGTGTGTGTGGCAACCTGGGATAGGGCCTTCTCGGTGGTTGTGGCACCAAAATTACAGACCCCCCCCCGGGGGAGATTCACCTGTCCCCTGCTTCCCCTCCCCCTTCTGGCGTTCCCTCCTCCTCATGCATCTACTTGCTTGTGTGTTCTGTCTTTACTGTTTCTGTTTAGAAAAAAAAACATGCCCCGTGTCTCCAGGGGCACCTGCCCTTAGGCCTCAAGCAGTGAGGCTTCTCTTACGGAAATAAGGACACAAGAACTGCGCCTGAAGGGATCAGCCCAAAGACCGGCATCTCCAGCCCACCAGGTGCGTCTTCTGACAGGAGCCTGCCTCCGTTTACGGCTGCGGCAGTTCAGTGGAAGCTCCTCTGCTGGGTGTAGGGTGAGGTATGGGCTTTTAAATGCCCTGGTTAAAATGCATCCATGGCCCTGTCATTTTCAGCACTCAACCCTGCTAGTGGACTGCCTCCACCACCCTCTGCAGTTTCCAAAATTAGTTGCAGCCCATGCAAAGAAGTCCTCCCTTCTCAGAGCCTGGCTCCTCCTCCCACCCACGGTTTGTAAAGGGGGGGGGAAGCCTCGCTGGCTGCCCCCTCCCACCATTCACCGATGAAACTCTGCTGTGTCCCCACTTGGTCACATGAGCGAAAAAGGCCCATGGCTTTCTTTTTCCAGGAGAGCGTGCCAAGCCCGGATCACGCTGGATGCCTTGCCGAACCTCCCAACAGTCTGGCTCCTTCAGGAGGGGGTGGCCAGAGCAATGTTCTCTCTAATCCCTCCCCCCTGAGCGCAGCAGTTATCCCCCTGAGCAGAATGTAACTGCTGGGATCTTAAAAGGGTCACTGGGCAGTGCCATGCCCTGCGCGGCGGCTCCAGACTGCTTCTGAGCGGGGCTTCCTGTGTCAATGAGCAGCCACTCAAGTGCACAGCTTAGAGGGAGAAACACATTGGCCAGAGCCATCAACGGTATGCCCAGACAATCTGTGGCACTCCACCTGCTGGCCCTCGCAGCCGGGAGAGATGGAAAGACCCAGCGCGGAGCGAAGGCAGTGGGCTTCTATCTACAACGCATATCAGTGTGAAGTGAAGGTTCAGGGACTGAACTGGGCTCTGCTCTTTCCTGTGGACAGACAATGGGCAGAAGTCTGGAGAAGGGGATGCGTGCCTATAAATGCCACCACTTTTATGCTAATACAAAAGGTATCTGATCTGATGCCGGATCCGGAAGAGTTTTTCAAGTTAGCATTGGAGCCAAGGGAAACTTCAAGACTGTGATGATGCGCTGGACCCGAGCCCAAAGGTCTCACAGCTCAGCTCCCTCGATCTCAGACGTACTCTGGGTGGCAGGCAGCGACCTCCCAGGACCTCACAGCAAACTCTACCCGGTTCCCTGGGCAAGAGCCGGGTCTGCCTTTCACGGCCGCATGGCCAACCCGCAAGAGGAGGGAGCTCGTCCCCCCCCCCTGCAGGCCAGCAAGCTCAGGAGCTCTTTGCCTGCCTCCCCTGACTGAGAGCCCTCACCCTACAGGAGCTGCCCGTCGCTTCCGGCTTCTGCATCCCCAGCAAGCCCCGCTCATGGAAGCGGCTGCTGTGACTCCCCCACCTGGGCCCTACTGGGTTTTACCATCTCTCAGGGGAAGAGGCAGCTCCCGCAACCCAATTTCTCTGCAAGTGAGGAAGCAGACAGAAAGCCCGGAGTGGCTCTAGGTCTTTAAGATTTAGAGGATGACCAACGACAGTCATGACAGCTGATCTTGGGAACTCGGCTTGGACCAGAAACCTGCCAGTCTTTCCAGCGACAGTGACGGAGACGCAGCGTTCCCACCAGCTCAGCGAAATGAGGCCCGTATCCCCAAAGCTCGCTACCCATCGGAGGCAAAGATGGGCCTCTGGGCACCTGCAAAGTGTGGGTTCAGCTGCCATCCCTCTGAGGTTGCAAACCAAAGAGAGAGATCACGGGATGGAAGTTGAGAAGACCCAAACGACCGTGACGTATTATGCCAAAAAAGTCTCCAAGGACTAGAAATGTCTTTTTCCAATATTCAGTTTACTGGAAGAAATTCAAACGCCATCAACACCAACAAACCATGTGTATTATATCTCGTTTCGTATAACCTTATCACAGTGGATAGCAATGAAATACCTGTAGACATGTATAAGAAAGTAGCAAGAGTGGCTTTACATTACACTAATGGCTCTGATGAATGTTTCCACTGTGCAGTTACAGCGTGTGCAATTAAATGAATTACATGTTGTCTTCCCTATCCCCTATGAAACATTGTTACTCCCCTGTCTAAAGAGTAACTATAAATCACTTTGAGCCCACTCGTGGGGAAAGCGATTAATAAATCGAAAGCATCATCATCGTTATTATTAATATTATAAGTATATTATTGTCAGCAAGCTGCCATTCTGTTTTCTGTGACCTCTGTGTACATATCCTTTCCCTGTTGCACCCGGCTTGGTTTCTATCATCCTGCTCCTGCGTTGGAATGCAAAAGATAACTGCTGGAGGTTGTGTGGGGGAGAAGATGCTGTAATGCTTGCCTATTGCTTTTCCCATGAGTACTGCACCTGTGTTTTGTCTGATGTTCTGCCTGGTTCCCATGGATTGGGCGCGCAACCGTTTCATTAGCCCGCCAGCGGGAAAGCTATTCATTGGATCTGTATCTGTTTGAAGTTCCTTTATTATGCTTGACCTAACTGTGTATCCCCAGTTCTAACAAAGAACGTGTTTGAGTATGTCTTCAACGCTTTGAAATAAATTTTGCTTTTCTTGAAAACGTGGATTTATTCTCGATGCTTGGGGATCCAACATATTGTTAGAACTGGGGATACACAGTTAGGTACTTTTCCGAAAGAAGAAAGACGGGGGGCTTAGATTGTGCACTGATTATAGGGGTCTGAACGCTGTTTCTTTGTCCAATGCTTACCCCCTCCCGCTAATCAAGGACTTGGTAACTGAGGCCACCAAGGGCAAAATCTTCTCGAAACTTGACCTCCGAGATGCATATTACCGTGTGCGCATCCGGGAGGGGGATGAAAGTAAGACTGCATTTAATACCCCTTTGGGGCAGTTTGAGTACCTCGTTATGCCCTTCGGCCTTCAAGGGGCTCCGGGGGTCTTCATGAACCTAATCAATGAGGTCCTACATGAGTTCCTATTCAAAGGAGTGGTCCTTTACCTTGATGATGTGTTGCTGTACTCTCAGGACCTCCCGTCGCATATTAAATTGGTGCGCCAGGTCCTTAAGCGACTTTATGAACACCACTTGTTTGCAAAGCTGTCAAAATGTGAATTCCACAAGACATGCATTGACTTTTTGGGATATCGCATCTCTGGGGGGAAGGTTGAAATGGACCCTGCTAAAATTCAGGCTGTACTTGACTGGGAGCCCCCCAGGACCCGCAAACAATTGCAAATGTTCCTCGGATTTGCCAATTTTTACAGAAATTTCATCCAGAATTTCGCGCAAATTGCCCTTCCCCTGACTGAGTTGCTAAAGACCAAAGGGAAGGGTTTTGATGCTACGAAACCAGGCGCCCCGCTTAAATGGTCCCCTGCTTGCGCAGAGGCTTTTGAGAAACTTAAACTGATGTTCACCTCTGAGCCAGTGCTGGCGCGCCCTGATGAAACTAAAAAATTCATTGTCCAAACTGATGCCTCGGATGTGGCAATGGGGGCCGCTATTTTGCAAGAAGGGGAAGATGGTCGTTTACATCCCCTCGCATTTGTGTCTAAAAAGTTTTCTGACGCTGAACGAAACTGGGGGATTTGGGAGAAGGAGGCGTCAGCGATCCGGCTGGCTCTCTCCACTTGGAGGCAGTGGTTGGAGGGGGCGCAACTGCCATTTGAAGTCTGGACTGACCATAAGAATTTGGAGATGCTGAAATCCCCCCGTTCTCTCAACGCTAAACAACTTCGTTGGGCGGACTTCTTTGCTAAGTTTCGATTCACTCTTCGTCATTTCCCTGGGGCGGCTAATTCCCTGGCTGACGCGCTCTCACGCCTCCCACAACATGACAGTCAGCGTGAGATCATCATGGACTCTGTTTTTTCCCCCTCCCATCTGGGGGGGGCCGTGGTCACCCGGGCGCAAGCGCGAGCGATTCCACACTCTGATGAGACTTCGCCTTCCCTGTTCCCTGGGGGGGGGGGGCCTGGGTTCAGAAATATTTGTCTGCTTTTACTGCTGAGGATGATGCCTCCCTTAAGACATTACCTGATTGTGTCCGTAGCCCTGAAGGCCTGATTTATTCTGGAGACAAACTGTATGTGCCTATTTCAATGAGGAGGGAGGTGATGGAGTCTGCTCACGGTTCGAAACTGGCAGGGCATTGGAGTTTTGTTAAATCTCTGCAACTCATCCGCAGACAGTTCTGGTGGCCACAAATGCGCAAAGACCTCTTGATGTTTGTTCGGTCCTGCCAAACCTGTGCCTTGACTAAACCCAGAGTGGGCAAGCCTCCTGGTCTTCTGCAGCCACTCCCTACTCCATCGAGACCGTGGGAAGTGGTGTCCATGGACTTTATTACTGACCTCCCTGCGAGCAAAGGGAACACTGTTATTTGGGTGGTTGTTGATTTGTTTTCTAAGCAAGCTCATTTTGTGCCTTTTCCTTCCTTGCCTACAGCTCAGAGGTTGGCGAAATCGTTTATGTCCCACGTGGTGAAAATTCATCAATTACCTGCTAAGTTAATTTCTGACAGGGGGACCCAATTTGTTTCTAAGTTTTGGAGGGAACTTCTTTCCATTTTAGGGGTGGAACAAGGGCTCAGCAGCGCGTATCATCCTGAAACTGACGGACAAACAGAACGAGTTAATCAGACCCTGGAGCAATATCTTCGTTGTTTTACTAATTATCAACAGAATGATTGGTGTGAATTATTGCCTCTTGCTGAATATTGTTATAACAATACGGTCCATAGCTCCACAGGCATGTCTCCTTATAAAGCTGTATCTGGTTACGACAGTCCCCCCCTCCCTTTCTTGGAGGGGATGGGCCAACGTCCTGTGGGGGATGCTGATACATGGTGTATGTCCTTGCAAAAAGCATGGCCTCTGCTATGCCAAACACTTGACGCAGCCAAGGCTGCTTACAAGACCCAGGCAGACAAGGGTAGGGTGGTGGGGTTTGATCTGAAACCTGGGGATCTTGTGTATGTCTCGACCAAGAACATTAAGATGCTGCGGCCTAGCAGGAAATTGGGGTGGAAGTTCATAGGTCCATTCAAAGTGCGTAAAGTCATAAATGATGTGGCGGTTGATGTTGTTTTGCCTAAGAATTTACGTGCCTTGCATTCTGTATTTCACATGAGCCTGTTGAAGAAGGATCCTGGCCCGTCTCCATGGAGACCAGCGACTACTCCTCCTCCACCTGTCATTTTGGAAGGGGATGAACATTTTGAGATCGCTGATATCCTTGATTGTAAAGTGAAACGTGGTAAACTCTGGTACCTTATCGAATGGGTTGATTTCGGTCCCCAGCACCGCGAATGGGTGGAAGAAGGGGATATTCGGGCCCCTTACCTGATCCGTAGTTTCCACAGAAGGTTCCCGGACAAACCGGGAGGTCTCCCGCCCAGCCCGGGAGATCTCCCGCCCGACCCGGGAGGTGTGTAGTAAGTGTATTTTAAGGGGGGCAGTATGTCAGCAAGCTGCCATTCTGTTTTCTGTGACCTCTGTGTACATATCCTTTCCCTGTTACACCCGGCTTGGCTTCTATCATCCTGCTCCTGCTTTGGAATGCAAAAGATAACTGCTGGAGGTTGTGTGGGGGAGAAGATGCTGTAATGCTTGCCTATTGATTTTCCCATGAGTACTGCACCTGTGTTTTGTCTGATGTTCTGCCTGGGTCCCATGGATTGGGCGCGCAACCGTTTCATTAGCCCGCCAGCGGGAAAGCTATTCATTGGATCTGTATCTGTTTGAAGTTCCTTTATTATGCTTGACCTAACTGTGTATCCCCAGTTCTAACAAAGAACGTGTTTGAGTATGTCTTCAACGCTTTGAAATAAATTTTGCTTTTCTTGAAAACGTGGATTTATTCTCGATGCTTGGGGATCCAACAATTATAAAATTGCTAGTTGTTTTGTATAGTCTTGCGCCACTCTCTTGTTAATACTAATAATAGAATTTTATCTGGGAACGGGGAGAGCTGGCATCCCGTCTGGAGCCATCGGAAAAGCAGGCGGATGCTGAGATGCAGCCCCTGGACGGAGCTGTTTCCCCTGGGCTAAGCACTTGGGTGGCATCGAATCACAGGATGTTAAGAGTTGGAAGGGACCTTGCAGGTCATCTAGTCCGACCCCCCCCCCCCGCGCTCGGCAGGAGCATCAGGGAGCGCCCCCTCTCCTGGCTCTGTAGTCTGCTTGTTTGTCCTGGCCTCCTTCCTTTGCACCCGGCCATCCCCCCCCGCCCCGACCCTCTTTCCAGTGTGGCACCCTGTGGGCATAGGGATGCCATCCTCCTGGTGGATGCAAACCAAAGAGAGAGAGCACGGGACGGAAGTTGAGAAGAAGCAAACGACCGTGATGTATCATGCCAGAAATGGATCTGATGAGTGTTACCATGGGATATGAACAGAGTGTTTGCCAAATGGATTAATATTATATAGGTATTTCAACACCACCCACTCTGATAATGTTATACGAAACGAGATATAATACGCATGGTTCATTGGTGTTGATGGCGTCTGAATTGCTTCCAGTAAAGTGAATATTGGAAAAAGACATTTCTAGTCCTTGGAGACTTTTCTGGCATAACGCGTCACGGTCGTTTGCTTCTTCTCAACAACCCCTCTGAGGTTGCCGGAATCCTGGCCCGCACCTCAGGCAGGGCAGCACAAAAGGGGGTTGGCCCAATTATTGCCCCCCCCCCCGTGGCTCCTGAAGTGCTGCTGCCCCTTGATGGGTCCCTGCCAACCCCCCCCAGGCACATTCTCGAGTAGAGACCTGCGACCCATACTGTGGGCAGCCCCCCCAGCTTCCATCCCTTCGGCCCCCACTGCTGGTGCCACGAAGAGGAAGGAGGGGACTGCACCTTGGCACTGATCTCTGGAGGAGCCCTTTGCCCTGGATAAACACACACTTCCTCTGTCAGCCGGTCCTTATTTCCTCTTCTAGAGGATCTGGGTGCCACGCCTCTTCAGACCTCCTCCAGGTGACTTGCAATCAACCAAGCCAATAAAAAGCCAATAAGACAAACCAAGTCAATAAAGGAAAAAGGACGAGCCAGGGCATAAAAGAGACAGACACAGACTGGGGGCAGACCGTGAAACAAGCCACAAGAGAAGACCCTGGGTAAAAAGGCTGGCAGGGTAAGAGGCGTTTTGGCCCGGTGCCTACAGGAAAGTAAAACAGGGAAGACTCCATGGGCAAGGATGTTACACAGGCAAGGTACATAGAACCATAGAATGTTAGACCTTGTGGGTCATCTAGTCCAACCCTCTGCAGGAGCACAGCCAAAAGATAGCCCTACAACATCCCCAAGAGAGGGTCGTCCAGCCTCCTCTGCTTGGAAACGCCCAGCAAAGGAGCACCCACCACCTCCCGAGACAGTCTGCTCCACTGCTCAACCACTCTGACAGTTAGGAAGTTTCTCCTGATATATAGCCAGTAACGACTCCCTTGTCACTTCCACCCATTATAGAATCATAGAATGTTAGAGTTGGAAGGGACCTTGCAGGTCATCCAGTCCAACCCCCTGCACTCTGCAGGAGCAGAGCCAAAAGAGAGCCCTACAGCATACCCAAAAGATGGTCGTCCAGCCTCCGCTTGAAAACGTCCAGCGAAGGAGCATCCACCACCTCCTGAGGCGGTCTGTTCCACTGCTCAACCACCCTTACAGTTAGGAGGTTTCTCCTGATGTTTAGCCGGTATCGACTCCCTTGTCATTTCTACCCATGAGATCTAGTCTCGCAATCCGGAGAAACAGAGAATAGATCTGCTCCGTCTTCTACATGACAGCCCTTCAGATACTTCAAATACATAGCTGCCCTGAGCCGGCCTTGGCTAGAAGGGTAGGGTATAAATCTGATAAACAAATACATAAAATAAAATAAAGTACCACCACCACCAAAAAGCCCAGTCTCTTCTGGGAGCCACCTGCGTCACCTTTTGCAGATGGGGGCACGGAGAGTGTGGCTTGGGAAGAGGATCTTCAACTGGTGGGCTGGCCAACCTGGAAGGTGGTTGGGGGCTGCACGTGCACAGAATATGCTCGCACATCCAGCCCCCCCGCACCTGGGGGGAGGGGCACGTAATACTGTTTCAGTCCAGAAAAGTCGAGGGGGGCAGAGGGAGGCTCGAGTCCCTCCTCTCCCTACGCCACAACCACAAACCAAACTGGGCCCTCGCAGCACTTCTGAATTGAATCCCCACGGGGAACTCGCAAGACCCCACGGAGATTATAACGTCTCGTTTGGACCTGAGCCACAACCACTATGCAAAAGGAGGCTGCAGCTGAAGGAGAGATGGACAGGAGCCTCTTCTGCACCTCAGCCCCCCCCCCCCCCCCCCCCCCCCCGCTCTACACCAGGAATGGCTCCCCGTGGCACACAGCCTGCAGGAACCAGGATTCCTCAGAGCCCTGGAGACCTATGAAGTGGGCAGGCTTGACTGGCAGCGGGGACATCTGCAGACTTGCGCCTCAGCCAATCAATCCATTCCCAGACAGGCTCTAAGCAAAGGGCAGGCAGCTTTGCTCGCGGCACTTCTTCAAAGACCTCTGGGAGCCTCCCTTGGCCAGCCTCCTCACCTGGGGCTGTGTGACCCACGTCTGTCCATGGGGGGGGGGGGGGGGCGGCGGCAGACATCCCCAACGTCTCCCTCCCTGAGACGAGGTCCCAGCCCCGAAGAAGCCCCTTCCTCCTCGGGACACAGACCAGGCCCTGCTGCCCCCTTAGCTGTGCTCTGTCCTGCTCTGAGTCGTGCCTTTGCCTGCTGCATGGGGGTAAAGAGACTCGGTGCCTCCTCGGCCAGGGGCGGAAGAGCAGCGATCCAGGAGTGGATCCAAGGGAGCAGACCGAGAGGCAAAGTCCTCAAGGGACCTTTCGAGGGGGCCTCTCAGAACCTTCACAGAGAAAAAACCCTCCAGCTGAGCCAGGGAAGCAACAGGCACTGGCAATGGCAGAGCTGTGTAAACCAGGAAATCCCCACTGGACTATGGCCTGCAACTCATAAGAACACGAGAGAAGCCCATGTTGCATCAGGCCAATGGCCCATCCAGTCCAACACTCTTGTGTCACACAGTGGCCAGAAATACCAGGGGCCACCAGGAGGTCCAGCAGTGGGGCCAGGACATTAGAAGCCCTCCCACTGTTGCCCCCCCCCCAAGCACCAAGAAGACAGAGCATCCCTTGCCCCAGCCTGAGAGTTACACTTATCTAACAACTCCAACAACAAAGAAGAAGAGGAGATTGAATTTATACTCCGCCTTTCACTACTTGAAGGCATCTCAGAGCGGCTTACAGACTCCTTTCCCTTCCCCTCCCCACAGCAGACACCCTGTGAGGTAGGTGGGGCTGAGAGAGCTCTTGACAGAAACTGCTCTGAGAACCAGTTTGGTGTAGTGGTTAGGAGCGCGGATTTTAATCTGGGAGAACTGGGTTTGATTTCCTCACTCCTCCACATGCAGCTGCTGGTGTGATGTTGGGTCAGTCACAAGTTCTTTCAGAGCTGCTCTCTCATGAGCAGTTCTCTCCGAGCTCTCTCAGCCCCACCTACCTCACAGGGCGTCTGTTGTGGGGAGTGGAAAGGAAAGGAGATTGTAAGCCACTCTGAGTCGCCTTCGCGTAGTGAAGGGCGGGGTATAAATCCAACCTCTTCTTCTTCTCCTTCTCCTCTTTCAAGGACAGCTCTGACAGAACTATGGCTTGCCCAAGGTCACCCAGCAGTTGCAAGTGAGGGAGTGGGGAATCAAACCCGGTTCTCCCCGATTAGAGTCCCCGCACGACACCAAACTGGCTCTCCCAAACAAAACCACCGACATGAGCTTCCCAACAAACTGCTGCTTTGCATACCTGGCCATTATCGGACAGCAACTGGCTAGACAGTTGGCGAAACCCTTTCGACTGTTAAAGTGCCCCACTCCTGTGATTTTCCACTTGTATCTGTGGAATACTGTGGGCACCTTCTACAGTGGAGAATGACACAAAGTGGAAGCAGAGAACACCAAAACTCTCCTGCCTCTCCCCTCCTCCCCTCCTGCCACTCAGGGGCTGTGGATCAGAGCCTTTTGGCACCGTCAGAGACGGAAGGCTGATCTGGCGGAGCCACCGGTGAGATCCAGCGGGGCAGTTTTGTGCTTTTTCAAAAAGAGAGGATGGCGCCGAGGGGTGGAGAGGCAGGTGCTTCTAACACCGAGCTCTGTCCGAGGCAAATGGGTCAAGACAGCTAAAACCGGAGGCGCTCGCATTGCCCCTGAGCCAGGAAGCCAACTGCAACAGAAGACTCTTGCAAACCAGAGAGTGTGCAGGGCAGGGTCCCCTTCCTGGCTTTCAGTTTGTGGGTCTTCGGGTTGTACCCCGGCCGTAATTTCCAACTCTCCTCAGAGGCAAGGGGGCTTCAAAAACCTCTGGCACAAAAACAACCATGACTCTTACCCAATTAATTTATAACTCCTGTAAAAAGCCCCACTTGACAGATCTCTCCCAGTGCAGCCGCTGCCTGCACTGTGTTAGACGCATTCCGAAGAACTGTCAAGCAAGAGGGAGGACTAAGTCTGCAATGTGGCGGCAAGGAAGGATTTGATCTGCAACAAAGACAGACTGAAAACTGCTGCGGGAGAGAGGAAATGAGGCGGCAAGCCCGGGCAAGCCGCAGAGAAGCAAACGAAATGGCTCAAATCGCCGCTGGCCGCTGCCTGGGTGACGCTGAAGTATCAACTGGTGAAGAATGGTAAACAGCGGCGGGAGGTCAGCCGTGCGCCAGCAAACACCCCTCCCTCCTCTGGGGCAGCGGCTCTCTCCCTCCCCCAAAGGGACCCTCCCAAGGCAGCCACCTGCTGACCCCTACAGGTGAGAAGAGGAAGTGGCCCTTTATTATGCACCCGGACTTGCTTCCTGGGCACGAGAGATGCTAAGCAAAGCTGCTCAGAACCTCCAGGAGGAAAACGTCCCCATGGCCATCAAATATTACAACAGTCATCCCGGCACCTTTTGTCTAATATCCTTTTGTTCAAGCAAATAAAAGCTTTGGAGCCAGTTTGGTGTCGTGGTTAAGTGCGCGGACTCTACTCTGGGAGGACCGGGTTTAGGGACCTTGGGCAAGCCATAGTTCCGATAAGGGCTGTTCTTGAAAAAGAGCCAGTTTCTGTCAGAGCTCTCTCAGCCCCACCTACCTCACAGGGTGTCTGTCTGTTGTGGGGAGGGGAAGGGAAAGGAGTTTGTAAGCCGCTCTGAGACTCCCTTGGGTAGTGAAGGGCCATGGGGTATGAATCCAATCTCTTCTTTTTCTTCTTCTCCACCTGGCCCCTCGCGTGACTCAGCGTCTGGCTCCCTCCTGGGGCAACGGGAATCGCAGTCTCTCTGGAACTGCTGTTCTGCGTGTTAACTTGCAACGTACCAGCTTGTGTGTGTGTGTGTTTTTGTCTAGCTGAATCGATCATTGAAAGGGAAAGGAGTTTGTAGGCCACTCTGAGACTCTGAGTGAAGAGCGGGGTATAAATCCAATCTCTTCTTTTTCTTTTCTTCTTATTCATAAACTCTGTGGATAGAGAACCCTCACTAAAGCCCAACAACATTCCAGAGACTCGGGCATCCAAGCTGCCACCTTGGCTGTTAGCTGCCGCCCGGCGTAAGTCATGGAAAAAGCCCTTTGAACACAGTGGGAAACTGAGTGCTGATGTAGCCCTAGTAACAGCACAAGCCTTCCGTCTCAGGAGGCAAGCCCTAACAGGACAGAGGCTTTGTTTACTGGGAAATGGTCCCAATCAAGGACTCAACCGCAGACTACAAACAAGTGTGGAGTGAGGTATACAAAAGGAGGAGTGCCGCAACTGCTGCCACACGCCGTGCGCAGAACACCGGAGGAGCCCTGCCGGGTCAGACCACTGAGCGTCCCTCCAGCCCAGCCTCCCGTCTCTCACACAGGGGCCAGCCAGTCTCTCTGGAGGGCCAGCAACAACAGGGCAGGGAGGCCAAGGCCTTCCCCTGAGGTTGCCTCTTGGCATTGGGATTCAAAGGCTGACTGCCTCTGAATGTTTCCCTTCAGTCACCATGGCTAGGATCTCTTCTCCACGGACACTGACAAAAGGGCCCATCTTTGCCTTCACCAACGGAGGTGTCCTGCCCCCTCCAGAAATCACAGACCAACGCCTGGTTCACTGCAAAAGAAGAGCCAGCTGTGCCCTGGTTGCAGAGTGCCCTGGTGGTGTGCCATTCCAAAGCTGGTGGATCAAACGACCCCTTTTCTGCATTGCTTACTCAAAGAAGAGTTCTGTGCAACTCAAAAGCTTGCTACCCGAATGCCATCCAAACATTTGGTCCAATTAAAAGTTGTCATCTCCCATAAAATTAGGCCTGCTTGTCCACTCCCAACTGATCCTACAACTTTTTTAGCAGGCTTGGTATCTAACGGGCCCCTTTGACTCTCGAAGGTTCATACCTTGAAAATCTGGTTGGATTCAAGTCTAGCTACTTGGGCAGGCTGCGTGCGTGGCATGGCCCAGAGCAGAGGCGGCTTCAATTAATACACAAAGTAACACCAACACATTCCTCACTCCAAGCAAAGCCCCCAGAAGGAAGAAGAAGAGGGAAGAGTTTGGATTTTTACCCCGCCCTTCACTTGGAGTCTCCGAGGGGCTTACAAACTCCTTTCCCTTCCCCTCCCCACGACAGACACCCTGTGAGGTAGGTGGGGCTGAGAGAGCTCTTTCGAGGACTGTCCTTGAGAGAACAGCTCTGAGAGAACTATGGCTTGCCCAAGGTCATCCAGCAGGTGCAAGTGGAAGAGTGGGGAATCAAACCCAGTTCTCCCAGATTAGAGTCCGCGCATTTAACCACTACAACCAAACTGGCTCTCTAACTGGAAGAGCCCCATTTCTGCGGGTACCGCCGCTGGACTTCTCCGCTTCTGAGCCATGGAGATACTCACTCAGGTCCTCGGCCAACTGGACTCTCTTCCCAGTGATCAACTTCGCCTTCTTCTCGTAATCCTCCGCAAAATCCTCCAGCACCTCTTTTACATTCTTCTCCAGGCGCCTCACTAGAAATAAAAAATGCAACAAGTTCAAAACATTTTTAAAGCAAAGCCAGGGGAAACCAGGCCCTAACTCTTCACTCACGATTAAAGCTACTGCATCTATCGTAAGTTCAGAACTGGAGAGCCCCTGGAAGGAACAGGTCGACCGCCCCAATTTAGGACATTCTCACCATCTCACCAGGGTCAAGGCCCAGGGCAGGCGCTTCCGTGGATCCAGGTGCGCCCCAAGCACATAACCAGAGCAAAGGAGGTGTACAGCAGTGTGTCTTGCCAAGCACCTGCGGATCCCTCCTTTGGGCTGAATCTGCAGCCCGCTGGCCCAAGCATCAGGCTAGCATGAGTCCAGGGAGCCAACAGCAGCCACCCAACCCCAAGTGAGGCTGAACGAGGGAGTGGCCACAGTCCCAAACCCCCGCCCACCCAGAAGCAGCCCTGTAGAGAACATGAGGGGGTGGGGGTACAAGCAGCCAAGCAGAGCGACCAGCGCAGTCCTTACCTTCCGTGTTGGCCAGCTGCTGCCTCAGGGTGTTGGCAGTGATGGTCAGCATCCGCTGGATGCGCCAGAAGAGGACCACGTCGTTACATTCAAGCTGGAAGGGCCAGAGAGGAAAAGGGTCGCGCCGAGGACATGGAATGGCAAGAGTGCCCCCCTGGAAACAGCGGGCAGGGGACGCAGCCCCTCCGTGCTGTACACGGACACGCACAGTGGTTTCCCCACCTCCGGCTGCAGGGCGACGGATCTAAACCCATTTTCACTATATAGTTCATACTACAACCCCCAAAACACACTGATCTGAAATGGGTTAGGGTCTTCACACTACCTCAGAGGGAACAGAATGATTGTCTTTTTCATTTTAGAAAAAAAATGCATGTTTCTAAGTAAGATAATGCTCGTGATACCAAATCACAAGGCCCTGCCCGTAAGCTGCCCATCTATGCTCTGCAGCTCCCAGCAGCTGAAAAGTTATGCCAGCAAAATGTGCTGGCAGGGTGTGTGTGTGTGTGTGTGTGTGGGGGGGGGGGGGAGGTGTCCTTTGCTTACAGGAGGGGAATAAACAGGTTTGGAGTTTTGGGCGCTGTGCTTGACACCTGGCATGAGGCCATGGAATGCCCTGCCCTTGGGGCACCAGCAGCACATCAGGACAGCAGCCCGTTTAGATCTCACACATCCCCACAGCTATCCGGCTGCAGAGGTCATTTTTCCATTCTAGAGTTAACTCCATTCCAGCCTCCGTTAATTCCCATCTTTTGAAAAGGTTGGCCCAACTCCCTCCTCCGCCAGGAATCACTACCGGAAGCCAGCAGGAAGGTTGGGGGTGGGGTGGGGACGTGCAACCAATGCTGCAACAGACAGGCATCCCACGGGTGAAGCAGCGCCCTGGCAGGGGACTAAGAGGACGGTGGGAGGACAAGACGGCCCCCTAGTGCTCATTCTGGGCAGCCTGAAACCACATGCGGCATTCAGAAGGGGCGAACAAGGGAGAGGCTCCTTTCGGTGGCTAGGCAACCTGCGAGTTTCTTCACTTACCTCCGAGTCCACAAAATGCCTCTGGTAGTAATAGAAGCCTCGGCGGCAGAGGTTGCAGTGGCCCAGGGCCCCCTTCAAGAAATGCCGCCGGTACACCTGGTGCCAGGTATCTTTGATCTGGGACCAGAAGGAAACACCGGGTTAGTTAACAATGGCCCAAGTCCGGAGGGCACACAAGAGCACCCGCTGACCGGCTCCCACTGCAGGCCAGCAGACGGCAAGCTCTCTCCTTACGAACAACAGGAGAGCCGGTCAGCCACTGCCCCTGTGCTGCCAGCTCACACCAAGCTGCCCCCCCCCCCGCTGCCCATAACAGCAAAGGACTCGGCAAAAACACCTCCCAGTGAGAGACGCCCCAGCGCCACCAAGCAGCGGGTTGCACATGGCTGGGCTGCATCCAGGAGCACTCCTGAAGGATTCAGAAGACAGAACCCCGCTCAGACTCTCCAGGGGAGGCGATGGGGAAACGCTTCCCTGGCGCTCCTCTTCCACCGGCCACTCGGCTATCCGGGAGGCTAAAATACACCCGCTGCTCTTTGGGAAATGGCTCTATCCGGCCGAATAGCCAACTGACTCCGGTGCTCCTCTGGTGGACTTGGGTGCTGGGCCTTCACAGGGTTTTTAATCCCACTTCCCAGCCAAGACTGGCTCCTCCCGACTGCGGCTCCCAGGAAGCAAAAGCCAACTCAAGTGCAAGGCAAACGGTCCTTCGGGCAGGAGGCTCCCAGGCAGAGCCAGACCCAGGAACGATGGAGGGTGCCTGACCCCATCCTGTCCCCATGGGCTACCTCACCAAAAGACCACCCCTTTCCATACACAGCTGAGGCCCAGAGCCCCCCCCCCCCCAAGCAGCTCTCTTCCCCTGGGAATCTGCATCAGGGGATGGCGAACACCTCGCGTCTCTCTGGGCTGAGAAAAGAGGGCTGGAGCACAACTTTCTCTAGAATCATAGAAGGGACCTTGCAGGTCATCTAGTCCAACCCCCCCCGCCCTCTGCAGGAGCAGAGCCAAAAGACAGCCCTACAGCATACCCGAAAGACGGTCGTCCAACCTCCACTACTGTGACCCTCTGACAACTCCCTCCCCTTCCCTCCAGGGAGCCCCCCATGGCTAAGCCCCCTTCTCCTCCCGAGAGCACCGCAGTAAAACACCGGTGGAAGAGGAGTTCTAGGGGCTCCAGGAAGCCTAGCCAAGGACACCCCCCCCTGCACTAGGACCTAATATCAGTCTGAACCAGAGGAACCACCAATCCCTGACCCCAAACGCGAGACAGGAAGGCCTTGGGCAGGAAGAGGAGCCACCCGGGGTCACTGTCATGCCTTGTCTCCCTGGCATCCAAAAACTCCACCCCCTCCCCTGGCATCTGACGAAGGGAGCGCTGACTCTCAAAGGCTCATGCTCCCAAAATCTGGTTGGTCTCTCAAGTGCTCCTGGACACAGATCTAGCTCTTCTAGTGCAGACCAAGAGGGCCACCCTCTGAATCGCTCTGGACGGTTCTGACCTTTCTCAGAGCAGCTGGGAGGCTCAAGGACTTGAAGAAGAGGAAGAGATTGGATTTATACCATGCCCTTCACCACCCAAAGGTGTTTCAGAGCAGCTTACAAACTCCTTTCTCTTCCCCCTCCCCACAACAGACAGACATCCTGTGAGGGAGGTGGAGCTGAGAGAGCCCTGACAGAAACGGCTCTTTTTCAAGAACAGCTCTGACAGAACTACGGCTTGCCCAAGGTCATCCAGCAGCAGCGAGTGGAGGAGTGGGGAATCAAACCTGGTTCTCCCAGGTTAGCGTCCACGCACTTAACCACGACACCAAACTGGCAAGCAAGGAGACACACCAACACTCAGAGGAACAAGCCCTGAGGGGTGCTCCGTGGCTGCCCCTCAAGCCCCCCCCCCCGGATGCTCCCATACCCGCAAGCCAACCCTCGAGCCACAGACCTCCCTCTGGGCAGGTGCCCTTACCAGGCACGGGTCGACAGCCACCCCTCGGGCCTCTAGATTCTTCCGGACGGTCGTGACCTCGTCGTTTGCAAGATACGCCGGATGTTCTTCATTGCACTTGATCATCTTCTCAAGTTCATTTTTTGTTTCGTTACGAATGACCTTCGGTAAAAAGAAACATCTTTAGTTACCCCGCTCTCACTTTCAGCGTGGGAGTGCAGGGAGAATAACAAGGAATTTTTAATGCTATTTATATGTCGGGGCGCCCAACAGAATTCCAGACAAGGCCAGATCCTAACAAGCCGGCCCGTGTTTTGAGCTCTTCTAGCCTTCCTGCTTCCATCCCATGGCCCCGTCACTAAAAAGCCAGCCCAGGGCAGAAAGGTGAACCCTCCCGAATGAATGAGTCTCTGGGGAAGTTTCTCACCAGGGCCCCTTTCTGCCCAAGGCTGACCACAGCCACCGCACAGCCGCGGAGATACGGCAGGATGGCTTCACCCCCTGCCCGGCCTCCAAAATAAGTTTGCACTAGGAGGATCCCTATCAGGAAGGTTTCCCTCTGCATCTTGGGTTGTATCAAAAGGGCCACAGCATCGAAATCGCAGGAGGTCATATAACCCTCCATAGACTGCCTTGGTCAGGCCGCACCTGGAGTCCTCCTGTGTGCAGTTCTGGAGGCCTCACTTCAGAAAGGACGTGGGCAAAACCGAGAGGGTCCAGAAGAGAGCGAGGAGGATGATTGGGGGTCTGGAGACTGAGCCCTACTGTCAGCTAGCTGCCATTTTATGTTGCCTCTGTCCTTCCATTCCCGCTTGCTCGCAGCTTAGCAGCTTTGTGTAAACATTGCCTCGGAGACTGTGGGAGCTGGCTCAGCTAGACGGCGTTATCAGTCTGGCCTTGTAAGGATGGGAGGGCTTGCAGTCCACCACTGGTGTGAATCTTTCTGCTCTCAGGGGCCCTGAGAGTCTCCCGCAGACACAGGCGCACCCAAGTAACGCACACCCAACTCCTAGATCTGATTACTCAGCTCTGCCCCCTCCTCCCCAGTGTGAGCTTTCTTTGACAGGCCAGAAACGCAGGATGGGGAACAAACAGCAGGCTGGCAGGGAGCCAGTCAGCATCTCCGCACAAGCGGGGCTCAGCTTGAGAAACACCCGGCACAATGTTTCCACTTCCTCTTACCTGTTCTTTAGTGCGGCTCATCCAGTAGAGCCACCTTTTTTTCCAGTCTGGGCCCACCATGTCTTCAATGACCGATTCAGCTAGACGAAAAAACACACACAGACAAGCTGGTACGTTGCAAGTTAACACGCAGAACAGCAGTTCCAGAGAGACTGCGATTCCCGTTGCCCCAGGAGGGAGCCAGACGCTGAGTCACACGAGGGGCCAGGTGGAGAAGAAGAAGACGAGATTGGATTTATACCCCATGGCCCTTCACTACCCAGGAGCTGCGGTGGCTAAAGTGGTTAAGACGCTGAACTGCAGGCTGTGGAAGGTCGGTAGTTCAGCAGTTCGAGACCCAAGTGTGCCGCATGACGGAGTGAGCTCCCGTCTCTGGTCCGAGCTCCTGCCAACCTAGCAGTTGGAAAGCAAGAAATTGCAAGTAGATAAATAGGTACCACTTCGGTGGGAAGGTAACAGCGTTCCGTGCGCCTTGGTGTTTAGTCATGCCGGCCACATGACCACGGAAATGTCTTCGGACAGCGCTGGCTCTTCGGCTTTGAAATGGAGATGAGCACTGCAACCCTAGAGTCGGACTCGACTGGCTTTTGAGCAAGGGAACCTTTACCTTTACTTCACTAACCGAAGGTGTCTCACAACTCACAAACTCCTTTCCCTTCCCCTCCCCACAACAGACAACCTGTGAGGTAGGTGGGGCTGAGAGAGCTCTTGACAGAAACGGCTCTTTTTTCAAGGACAGCTCTTATCAGAACTACGGCTTGCCCAAGGCCATCCAGCCAGGTGCAAGTGGAGGAGTGGGGAATCAAACCCGGTGCTCCCAGATTAGAGACTGGACACTTAACCACTAGAGAGGGGATCTTCGAATGAAGGCAGCGATGGTCTGCGGCTCCCCCTTCCTTCTGCTGTGAGCAATTTGGGGCTTCTGCAGAGAACAGCTGCAACACAGCAGGTTACTGGGTCTAAGGGGACCTGTGGTGTTGACAG
Organism: Gekko japonicus; assembly: GCF_001447785.1. NCBI lineage: Eukaryota > Metazoa > Chordata > Lepidosauria > Squamata > Gekkonidae > Gekko > Gekko japonicus. Next base: position 432,118 of record NW_015164676.1, read on the forward strand.
AGAGCCCAGGAGAGCGAGAAAGGAGCGTGCGCCATCAGAGCAGGGGGATGGAAGAGGCACACTGGACTCGGGGGGCTCTTCCAACAGGAGTCCTACCGTCTGAGACAGGAATCTTGGCTGCTGAGGGGCCCAAGAGACAACCGGGGGGAGGGGGGGGAGAATGGCCTCTCACCGTTGGTAACCTGAAACTAGTATCCGAAAGTCGGTAAGAGAACTGATTTCGTCACTACTAACTGCGGCCAAGTGCACTATTGCAAAGCACTGGAAAACCCAGGCTGTTCCCACCATAGATCAATGGTACAAACACTAAGTTATGGGATTATCTGATCGATGACAAGATTTCCGACTGGACTGCCCAGCGTAGCTCAGTAAAAATCTCCACCAGTTCTATGGACAAGTGGAATATTTTATGAGTTAAACAAAACAAATTTATGATGCACAGGCCATGTAAACAATGGATAAATGCCATGTCATTATATATGTTTTACTAGCCATCGGAACATGGGGTTAGATATTAAGGTGTGGAAGTTTAGATAACTTTTTGATTTTGTGTTAACTTTGGGTTTGGTATTGCTCTGTTCAATAATATGGCATTGTTGGAGAAGCTGTGTGTTAATTGTTCAATTTAATTGTACCTATCTAAATTCTTTTTTGTAATTTTTTAAATGCGCATTGTATGTTCATATATTAAATTAAAAATATATACATACATATACATACATATACAAATATATACATATATATGTATATATATAAAAAGGGAGAGCTGAGTTAAGACACCAGAACGCACAGGGCCATAAAAAACCTTTTCTCAGTTTTTCTCTACTGAAATTATGCCCCCTCCTCCAGCCTACGCCCCACCCCAACCAGGTATCTTTTGTGGGTTGTTTTTTTTTTCTTTTTTGTCAAGGGGACCAGCAGAAGTTGATTTTAAAAAATAGCTCCTTTGCCAACCTCTGGGACAGCAAAGCCACACGTCACGTTTGTTCTGGGTTCCCTGGACCCAAATATCTTCCCCTGCAGCCACACAGCCCTGCGGGGACCGGCGGCTTCAAGGACAGAGGTCTGGTTTGGCTCGGGCTGGGGGGGGGGGGGGGGGGGCGCCCGCCCCCCCCCGGGGTGAGTTCCAAGCAAGAATGGTCCCAGGTTGCCCTGTTTTGGAGCTGCCCATTTGAGGGGGGTGGGAAGCGTTCATTAAGTCACTTTGAGAAGGTATCTGACTGTGGAAAGCAGAATACGTACTATCTAAGGAAATAAGTGGATGCTATCAAAAAAATGAGAATATACAAATGGCCAACACGCTAAGCTGAGTCTGGCCCAAAGAATGTCAGAAGAGCCCTGCTGGGTCAGAGCAGGGAGGGTCCATCTAGTTCAGCATCCTGTCTCACTCAGTGGCCAACCAACAACAGGGCAGAGAGGCTGAGCTGTTCCCTGATAAGGATCAAAGAAGAGCCCTGCTGGATCAGACCAGTGAGGGTCCATCTAGTCCAGCCTCCCGTCTCACACAGGGGCCAGCCAGTTCCTCTGGAGGGCCAGCAACAGGGCAGAGAGGCTGAGCTGTTCCCTGATAAGGATCAAAGAAGAGCCCTGCTGGATCAGACCAGTGAGGGTCCATCTAGTCCAGCACCCTGCCTCATACAGTGGCCAACTGGCTGTTCAGAAGGGCCAAATGGGGCACAGTGGACGAGGCCTTCTCCTGATGCTGCCTCCCAAACCTGGGAGTCAGAAGTCTACTGCTGCCCCTGGATATGGAGATTCCCTTTAATCAACATGGCTAGTGGCCACTGATGGACCTCTCTTACTCGACTCCACCCAAGCTCCCCTTTCAGAGCCATCTATATTTGTGACCTAATTTGAAATTAAATCACCCACCTTCATTTTTCCCCTCACTGTGACCACTGCTATTTGTAATGTCCTAAAAAAGCATTAACCTGCATTGTAGCAGATGCACGCTGATGCACAACTTTTGATATGCGGACATGATGAACAGAGCAGACGCACAAATACCCACTCTCACTCTTCTCACGAGTCCGCAGACCACAAACCACATGCACACTCGGCTCCCCCACCCACCCCCGTGGCTTTTAGAGACTGCACTATTGTTGTGATACAGCAATAACTTATAACTGGATTATCTTGCCCGCACATAAATATCAGACTAAGAACAAGGACCTTTATCTGATTCTGGGTATAAGCTTTCATGTGCATGCACACGAAAGCTTATACTCAGAATTAAACTTTGTTGGTCATGAAGGTGCCACAGCTTCCAGACTGAGGATAACGTAAATGGGTTCTCCTCAAGCCCAGCTCCCTGTACCCTGCAGAGCGAGACAGGCGGCTGTGACAGTCAGGGCCTTTCCCCAGTAGGAACACCTTGCCCGGGGAAGGCCGAGGCTTTGCCTGGTGTCTCCTCCACAGCCTTTTTACAGGCCAAAGTCATTCTTCTCACCCAGGCGTTTGCCCAAAGCTGTTCTGATGGGTTGCTTCTGTTTCTCCTCTGCTCCAACACCCCCAGAGTCCTGGTCAGGGGTCCAACGGTATAGGGTCCCCCATAGTAAGCTGCCTTTAGGGCCTGGCATTTCCAGCCACAGCTATTCTCTGTAGGGATTTATTCTTCTTCTCCGGTTTATTAGGCTCTATGCCCCTTTCTGACATGAAGAGTAGTCTTCCTCATACATCTATAGCAGGGGTGTCAAGCGTAAGGCCCGGGGGCCGGAACTGGCCCCTCCAGGGTTCTTATGCGGCCAGTGAGCAACTAGTGTGAGGGAGGGAACAGGAGACTGCTTGGGGGGGGAGTGGGCGGAGCCACTCCGATTGTGGCTTCAGCATGGCGGAAACAACCTCGTCTGCAGTGATCAAGCAGCGAGGGAGCGTCTGCCCAATACTGCCCTGCTAGATCTCCAGTCCGCCCAGGAGAACAAGGGTCAGCACCCCCCTGCTCGATGGCACTTACTGTCCTTCAGGCGACTCTGAAGCGTTTCCTCCATGAACTGAATGGCCGCGTCCCACTGCTGCTTGTCGGAGATGGAGCGGTCTTCCAAGGTGTTGTGCTGGATCACTCTCTGTCAATGCACACAGCAAGCATAAGGGCCAGTTTCTGCTCAGTCCCTGGCCCGCTGAGGGAGGCTGCAGCTAAGCATAAGGGCAAGGGAGTCCCACAAGTGCGGGAACACGGGCCATTCAGCATCTCTGCAGGTAACGGAAATGCTTGATAGGGAGCCACAGTGAGAGCCAAAATGGCTGTTCCAGTAGCAACCTCTGAGGAGTTCCAGTAGCAACCTCCGAGTGGAAACACAGAATCCCGGGACCTGTATTCACTTCTCAGGACGCCGTGTACGGAGAGACTGCAGAATTGCCTCCGACACATGCAAGCCGACTGGCCAACACAGAGGCGCTTTACATGAGGATATTAGTTTCATTTGTCCAGTTGGCCTTACAAGTTTTCAGAAATGGAGACGTCAACCTAACCACTGGGTTGAACTCCCCCCTCCAATACCTGAAGTTACGGTTTTAAAAGCAAAACAAAACAAAAAAGATGATGCTTCAGCTAGGACACGAGTCCAGTGTTCCCTCTAAGCTGAGTTAGTGTGAGCTAGAGCACAGTTTTTTAGCCTCCGGCTCACACATTTTTGTTTATGGAGTAGCCAAATCGCTCACTCACATCTTTAATGCCAGGAGCTCACAAAGCAGAATTTTTGCTCACAAGACTCCACCGCTTACAGGGAACATTGGACACGACATGGATGAGAATCCTCAAGCACCGCGGCCAACGGCACTAGAGAAGCAGGAGAGAAGCGGCCACCTCCTTTCGCTAAGCAGCTTAAATTGCCACCGAGAGAAGGCAAGGTCCTACCAGACTGTCTTCTGCTCTTTCGTTCCACTTGTGCCGTTTGATGCTCTCCTCTTTCACCGCCTGCTTCAGTTTGTCAAAAATATTGTCGTGTTCCTTGCCCTTCTGCTCCGTCATGAAGCGAGAGAATTCCTCCTGCAGAGTCTCCCAAGCCACCTGGAAAGAGGGCGACAAAGTCCCGCCTTCAGAAGCAACCAGAGAGGAGGGCAGACATGAAGAAAGGCTTTCGGATCTCATCGCTCGAGAGCAATGGTTCCTCTCTCTGCATCAGGCCCGCCACAGGGAAGAGGGACTAGGCCTCAGCATTCTAGCTGCTCAAGCTGGAAGGGAGGCAGCGCCGAAGTATCCAACGCAGCCGCCAACACCTCCGGCCTCCACCACCTGCGGCAAGCCACTGGATCACATTTCCAGAACACTGCAAGAACGCTGAACTTCCTGCCCCTACCCGCGTGGTGTGACGAGAGCACCGGAACCACCTTTGTGCGCATTCCACCCGGCTTGGCGCAGAGCACTGAAAAGGCCACCAGATGCCATATCCGGGGGAGGCTCCCTCGGCAAGTCAAACCCTCGCGTGGCCAAGGGCAGGCTCACCTCCACCGCTTTGTTGGGCAGCTGCTTGTCCGTCCACTGCTTCAGCTTGATGTCCACCGTGGTGTTAAACGTCCCCGAATTCATGGTCTGTGCTGCTGGAAGGTAGATGTTCTCTATCACGTGTGTTGAGACTCTCTCCCACAAGGACTTCTGGAGAATCTCTTCCCTAAGGGGCGGGAGGAATTGCACGCACTCACTGCCCCATCCCGACAGCTGAGCAAAAGGCTGACTTCGGGAGAAATGCTTGCTCCAGAGCAGAAACCACCAGCCCTCCCCCTCAAAATGTCGATGCAACTCTCAGGCTCCTGCACTAGGAAGAAGAAGAAGAGATTGGATTGATACCCCGCCCTTCACTACCCAAAGGAGTCTCAGAGCGGCTGACAAACTCCTTTCCCTTTCCCTCCCCACAACAGACACCCTGGGAGGTGGGTGGGGCTGAGAGAGTTCTTGACAGAAACGGCTCTTTTTTCAAGGACAGCTCTTATCAGAACCACAGCTTGCCCAAGGTCACCCAGCCAGGTGCCAGTGGAGGAGGAGTGGGGAATCAAACTCGGTTCTCCCAGATGAGAGTCCGCCTGCACTTAACCACGACACCAAACTGGCAAAGGAGTGACGAAAATGGCATTTTGGAAGCATGAAAGCTGTGAACACCCTGGGAGGGTCAAAAGTGGGGCCGGTGGAAGGGAGGAGACCCCTGCCCTGCTTCACGCTCAGGCCTGCCAGGGCCCTCCAGCAGGGTCGCCAGAGATTTTCTTCCACCCCTTCATCAGGAGCAAGCCTCTGACCCCCAGCCGTGGCTTCACTGCTGCCACGGACCTCTGCGCTCCCCCAAACTACGCTTAACGGAAGATGGCCGAGGCACAGAAGGGCTCAGGCTGGCTCCACCCTTCAAAACGTGGAACAGGCATCTTCTAAAATTTATTTATGAGGACTTAGAATGCAGCATCTTGGAAATTAAAAATACGTGACAGGTGCTATTGTGGTTTTTTTTTTTTTTGCCCAAACGAGGTTTTGGAGGGGTCTCTGGCCCAAAGCAGATTAAAAAAATATATATACAACAGACCATCCCGCAAATGCCTCCTACCCTGCACTCAGTCACGACCTGACCTGACCTGGCAAAGGAATCATGGAATAGGCAGAATCCGTAAGGGGGAAACACGGGACTGCTCACGCTCCTTGCCGGAAACAAACTTCCTTGAGGAATGCTCTGCGTGGCTCCCCTTCACGTGAACGGACACGAAGCTGCCTGACAGTAATCAGACCTCCCTCGGTCCATCAAGGTCAGTGCTGCCTACTCAGACTGGCAGCAGCTCTCCCGGGTCTCAGGCGGAGGTCTTTCCCATCACCTCCTGCCTGGTCCAATTAACGGGAGATGCCGGGGATTGAACCTGGAACCTTCTCCATGCCATGCAGATGCTCTTCCACTGAGCCACAGCCCCTCTTTACAGCTCTCCAGGGTCTCAGGCAGAGGTCTTTCCCATCACCTCCTGCCTGGTCCTTTTAACTGGAGATGCCGGGGATTGAACCTGGGACCTCCTGCATGCCAAGCAGAGGCTCTGCCACTGAGCCACGGCCCCTCTTTACAGCTCTCCCAGGTCTCAGGTGGAGTCTTTCCCATCACCTCCTGCCTGGTGCTTTTAACTGGAGATGCCGGGGATTGAACCTGGGACCTCCTGCATGCCAGGCAAAGGCTCTGCCACTGAGCCACGGCCCCTCTTTACAGCTCTCCTGGGTCTCAGGTGGAGGTCTTTCCCATCACCTTCTGCCTGATCCTTTTAACTGGAGATGCTGGGAAATGAACCTGGGACCTCCTGCATGCCAGGCAGAGGCTCTCCCACTGAGCCACAGCCCCCTCCCCTTGTGGCCATACCCAAGAATCTCAGCAATCGGAAGGTCTGCAGAATTTAATGCTATTATGCAAAATTGCCACCCATGCAGTTTTGCTTAATTTGCAAATGGTACACATGAAGTCAAACTGAGCGTTTCTTAGGAAGCAAAATCAGAATTATATTTAGTACATATTTAGAAAACACACAGAGACACACATCCTGTCTGTTCACTGCCATAATTCCCGGAACCAGAGCAGTTAACAACCTATCGGGATTTCCACTAAGAGTACTCAAAACTGCTTGTTGGCTACAAAATGGCCAGGAGTCATCATACTCGATCAGACATCTAAAGCTATTAAAACATTTTATGGGGGTGGACGGTGGATTCCAGATGGATTAGAAAGGGTGCATTGCACGACTACAGGGTCACAGAGCACTTTTGGCATTCTGTTCTAATCTTCACATCCTGCCGCACCACAGAACTAAAACAGACAGAGGATGTATTAATTACTGTACCAGTGCTTTGGTGTCACCTGGCTCAAGCTTATGACTTCGTCAAGGATTTCGTTCTTTGCTTTTTCAAATAGCTCGTTCTAGATGGAAAAAAAGAAATTAAGGCCATTGATAGAGATTATCTTAAGAATTTAAGGCTGCAAAATATGGATTTAGTCTGGCCCACAACTTTGTGTTCTTGGGTGTCTCAAGAGCTCCAGGGCTTTTGACAGACTCTTTTCCAATCGAACACACAAGACTCCCATTTTAACCTAAGTTGCCAAGGGCCGAACCTGGAACCGTATGCCATTGCTCTGCCTCTGAATTACAGGAAGCAGCAAGAGGTAGGGCTTCCCATGGACTTTAAGGTGAGGCCACGTACGGGGCTTCCAGAAGGAAGTCTAGACTGGCTCACGATCAGCATAGCTACTGTAGTTTATGTAGGAATTAGAGAAGGTAGATAAAGTAGATGACCATAAATGATTGTCTATGTTCATGCCTATGTTTATGTAAGATGATCGTCTGTATTATATGTATAATTGTATTAGAGTATATGTATATGTATTTTTTCCCCTGTTTGTAACCCCCCCCCCCCCAAAAACCCAGAATACAATATATAGGGCTCACAAGACTTACCCGGTCGAGTTCTCGCAAGCGGGGGTAATTGTTCTTCCACTCCGTCTCCAAATTAAAACGTGTTGCTGCAGGAAGAGAGCAAGGGGGGGGGGGGAGACGGGGCACACACACACATGAGGGCCCTCCACTGTCCCCCCTTCCAGTGTGCAGAACTGTACCCTTGTAGCCTTCCCCCCTTGACTACAGGAGCAGTGCCCGGAAGCCACCACTCACTCCACCATGAAATAACAAGAGCCATCAGGAATACATTTGTTCCAGAGGGCAGCCATGGGGGTCTGCTGTAGAGCATCCAGATTCAAGTCCTGGGGAGCCTCAGAGAGCAACAAGACTTTTTTTTTTTGGGTGGGGGGAGAAGGGGTATGAGCTTCCCAGAGTCAAAGCTCTCTTCGGCAGACGCCATATTTTGTCAGAAAGGCATCATGGGTGACCAGAACATTTCGGGGGTTATCCCAGCCAAGACGGTAAATGCTACGATGACACAAGGCGTGCTCCAGGGTCAGTATACCCCAGAACTTCCATACGATGGTTGTCCCTGAAGGATCAGCATTTTACCACTATGGGGCTGAGGCTTCAACTATGTTAAAGAAGGGGAAAAAACACACACATGGCAAAGGGCGAGGCCTGTGGCCCCAAACACAAATCCCACCCCCCGGGCAGCCTCTTTAAGCTGTTCTGCCCCCCCCCCCCCCAGCTGCACGATGATGAGGGCACAGACAGACACCCCCCACCCCCTCCAAGGTCATCTGGAGCAGCACCGGAGGGGAGCCAGACTTGGCCCAACGGGCTCCGCACTGCCTTTGCCAGCTGGCAGAGGCTCCCCAGGGCCTCTCCTGCCTCTTCCCCAGCTCCTGCTCCCTGAAGTCTCCAGACTGCGGAGGATCTGAACCCGGAATCTGCAGCATGCCAAATACCCGCCCTGCCATTGCTCAGTGGACTTTTGCCATCCTGAGTTCCGCAGCGGGGGGAGAGGCTGCACTCCGGTGAAGCTCTGAGGCACAGACCCGGGACCCCCCCCCCCCCGGGCAATGCCAAGTGGCCACGCCAGGATTCCCCAAGACGGATGGATGGATTATTTGCATTTATATCCTGCCCATCACGCAGGCAGGCTCAGGGTGGGTAACATCATTAGAATAAATACAATCTCAGTTTAAAACATTACACATTAAAACACGATAAAACATTATAGCAATTAAAACAATGGGCACAGCTTGGAACAGTTGGCTATAAAGTTCTGGCCCGATGGTACCATGAGTTAAAGGCCAGTTGTCGGTGGTCAGTAGACAGGTGACAGACGGCGACAGATGGGTGGACAACCCCCTCAGGGAGGCCAGCGGAACTGAAGGAGATCCCACAGGGGCCCTGGTCTCCATAGGGAGCCTGTTCCACCAGGCTGGGGCCGGGGCAGAGAAAGCCCTGGCCCTCTTCTTGCATTACACGTGACGCACCCACGCAGCCCTTTGTGGCACTGAGGAAGAATACAGTTCCGCAGGGCGTGCAAGATGGAGCTCTTCCGCCAGGCTTACAACTAGGAGCCACCCACCACGACCACCAACTATCACCATCACTAACATCTGCGGTGGCGGGATGGCCTTGAACTGAGATCGAGCCGCAGCGTCACGGGAGACGGATAGCACCGTTGAGCTGGGATGGCAAGACAACCTCTACTAATACACCACCTTAATCTCCTGAAGAATGTTAACGGCGAGCACTAACTGTTTGTAAGATTTTAACTTGTTTTTAAATGTTTTATGCTGACCGGGCACATGGTTTCGGTAAACGTGAGCCGCCCTGAGCCTGTCAACAGGAGGGCGGGATATAGATATGATAAATGAATAAATATCCCCTTCCTTACTGAACCCGCTCACGCGTAGCAGCAGCTCTTCTGCTGGTCAGTGCAGAGAGAAACCAAGAGAGCGGAGACGGGCCTGGTGCTACTCCCCCCCACCCGCAGCTAGAAAGGTAGTGGCCCTGGAGCCGCAAGGGACAGTCCATGTGCCGGAATCCCCGTGAGGGTTTAAGCTGGAGGGCCCTTCCTCCTCGGCCCAAGGTGCATTTCTGCGGAACCAGCCACCCCCCCTCCTACCTTTAAAAGCATCGGCTTGCTGTTCCACGGACTCTCGCACCATCTTCCAAAAGCAGTCGGACACGGCCAGGCTCAGGTTACGCGTCGTCACCTGGTGGGCCTTCAGCATGCATTTCCTGCACAGGCAAAGAGGTCTGGCTCGGCGGGAGGCTCAGCAGCCCAGAGGGGGCGTTCTGATGAGCAGGAGGCACGCAGCCTCTGGCACTGTGCACACGCAGCAGCACCCACTCCCCTGCCCTCCCCCCCCAAATGCCCAAGGCAGGCAACTCACACTCATTGTCCTCCTTGGCCACCAGAAGAAGAAGAAGAGATTGGATTTATACCCCATGGCCCTTCACTTGGGAGTCTCAGAGCGGCTTACAACCCCCTTTCCCTTCCCCTCCCCACAACAGACACCCTGTGAGGAAGGTGGGGCTGAGAGAGCTCTGAGAGAAAACTGCCCTTTCGAGGACAGCTCTGACCAGAACTACGGCTTGCCCAGGGTCATCCAGAGGGTTCAAGTGGAAGAGTGGGGAATCAAACCCCAGTTCTCCCAGATTAGAGTCTGTGCACTTAACCACGACACCCAACTGGCTCATGGATTTTAATTCCCTTTCAGGGGAAAACGCCTGTGACGGAAGGAATCCCAAGGGTTCTGGCGTGCAGCAGCAGCAGCCAGCCAAAATCTGTGGTCCTCAGGACAGACACTTCCTCAGAGGGAGAAAGCTTGTCTCCAGCATCGTGCAGACCTGTTCACAGGACAAGTCCAGGGAACACAGTCCGCCTCCCCTCCCTAGTCCGAGACACAAGGGCGGCCAGGGGGGGGGGGCTCACTGCACTCCCCGGGTGAGGGAGATGCTCACAAGAGGGTGGACTCTCACCCCAGCCAGAGCCATTCACAAGGACCGGGCTGCGCGGAAGCCCATGCTGGATTACAGGCCACCGAGAACGACCCGAATCCTGGAGGAAATGTAACATCTGCCCTTACAGACGGCTGTTTCTGCAGGGCTGGTGTCTGGGTTCAGGGACTGGCACAGAAGCAACCTTCGGGTGCTCTCGTGACTCAAAGTGTCCCATTGCAGTGAAGGATCTGCGACCGTTTAAAGGAAGATCCCCTGGAGAAAAGGCACAAACTTTTTTTTAGGGGGGGGGGAGCTGCCCCCAACCACACGGGCCCCGTTGCTTGGCAGACTGAAATGGCTGAGGCCCCACTGTGCCTGATTTGGCCACAGGAAACATTTATGGAAAGCGATAAAAGACTGGCATACTTCAGCAGCTTGGAGTTCTGGAAAAATTCCTCTTCGTACTCTCGAATAGACTCAATACTCTCACTGCTGTTTCCTAGAGACAGCAAAAGAGAGTGTTTGGGAAAGGGCTGGAATTGTCGCTCCCCCCACCACCACCACCGGCCTGCCACAACCCCTCTCCTCCCCCCAACAGGCCGGAAGCGAGCGCTGGTTACCTTTTCCAGTCACAACTGCGAAATACCCCAGAGCCTTCATGGGGAAGAGCTGGCCTTCGATGATCTGCTGGATCTGGGAAGAACAGGGACGAGACAGGGCTGACCCCCTGCAGCTGCCTTCTGCACTCAAACACCCAAAGCCTCCGTGCAGGAGGAGAGGACCGGGCAGGAAGCACCTTCCTGGAGGGGACCCTTTCCCTTGGGGGGGGGGGAGGGGGAAGGGCAGGGTTCTGCCCGAGCCTATGAAAGCAAACACCACAACATGCCTGGCCTACCCAAACAATTAAAATGGTTTTAGAGAGACTGGGCTTCTCTAAGACAACGTGAAAGTAGCATTCTCTCTCTCTCTCTCTCTCTCTCTCTCGCGCACACAGGAAACTGAGTACAGTTTAAACAAGAGGTTAAAATGTTGAGTAAGACAGGGAGGCAACAGCAGGAAAACAAGAAGGGGAAAGAACAGCACGGTTCAAAGGGACTGGTGCCTGAAGTCCCCAGGGACGCTACACAGACGTCCCAGTCCTAGACTGCGCGGGGCTTTCTAGGACAGAACCAGAATGTACGCGAGACTGGGGACAGACAATCAGTTTCACCCGGGAACTAAATAAAACACCTTTCCCCAAATGGGACCATCTGTGATCACTTGTTCTTATTCATTTTAAAATTTCTAGACTGGCTTTCTCTAAAATTAGCACAGATAACAGTAGTTAGCAAAATCATAAGAGTCGAAGGAGGACCCTCTCCTTCATATCATCTGGGATCACTTACCCACTTCTGTCCCCCCCCCCCCCCTCTGCCCCCCCCCCCCCCCATTAAATGTCACAAGCCAAGATAGGCAAGAGTTGACCATACAAAGGAGAGGACACACCCCTTTAAGTGCCTTTACTGCCAGAGCAGGACTGACATCCAAGGAAGTTGTGTCACCCACTTAGTGCTACTAGTCCTGTGAATCCAAAGCCACAAAAGGCTCCTGTCAGATGCACCGGCCCACACTGTGCCCTCCTCGGCTGTCGCACAGGCAGGCCAGCACTTCCTTGAGAGGCATCAGCTGGATAAACATCAGAACAGCAGAGAAGCCAATGTTGGATCAGGCCAAAGGCCCATCCAGTCAAACACTCTGGGTCACACAGGGGCCAAAAGGACCACGTGCCCTCAGGAGGTCCAGCAGCGGGGCCAGGACACTGGAAGCCCTCCCACTGTTGCCCCCCCCCCCCAAGCACCAAGAATACAGAGCATCCTTTGCCGCCAACTGAGAGTTCCTCTCCATACCTTGTGGCTAAGAACCACTGATGGTCCTCTGCTCCATATGTTTATCCAGTTCCCTCTTATAAGAACATAAGAGAAGCCAGTGTTGGATCAGGCCAATGGCCCATCCAGTCCAACACTCTGTGTCACACAGTGGCCAAAAATACCGGGTGCCATCAGGAGGTCCAGCAGTGGGGCCAGGACACTAGAAGCCCTCCCACTGTTGCCCCCCCCACCAAGCACCAAGAATACAGAGCATCACTTGCCCCAGACCGAGAGTTCCTATCTATGCCTTGTGGCTAATAGCCACTGATGGACCTCTGCTCCATATGTTTATCCATAAGAACATAAGAGAGAAGCCAGTGTTGGATCAGGCCAATGGCCCGTCCAGTCCTACACTCTTGTGTCACACTGTGGCCAGAAATACCGGGTGCCATCAGGAGGTCCAGCATTGGGGCCAGGACACTAGGAGCCCTCCCACTGTTGACCCACCCCCAGCACCAAGAAGGCAGAGCATCAATGGAAGTCTCCTTCTTCTCTCACCCTGTTTGGGCTGGCCACGTTCTTCTCTGCCAGGTCCACCTTTGTCAAGACAAAGATCGTCCTCTTCCCCTGCGGATCCATTTGGCTGACCAAGTCGGTGACGATGCTGCGCTCGGCATCCACGGACCCATCTGGGAAAGAAAAGTGAAAGCAAAGATCTTGATTGCCCTGAGTGCAGAATACACAACATGTTCAAAAGAGGGCAGGAGCTGAGCTCATCTGCAGCTGGAAACGGCTCAATGCAAAACAGGCCTCAAGGGTTCGACTTCTGGAACCAGCAAATGGGGAAGGTCCGTGGCTCAGTGGCAGAGGACCTGCTTGGCACGCAGAGGGTCCCTGGTCCAATCCCCAGCGGCACCTCCAGTTCAAGGGTCAGGTAGGAGTTGATGTGAAAAGGCCTCTGACTGAGACTCAGGAGAGCGGCTGCCAATCTGAGTAGACAGGACTGATCCCGAGCGACCGGTGGTCTGATTTAGTATGAAGCTAATAAGGCTCAGTAGCAGATTCACACAGCTGGACAGAAGAAAAAACCAGCTGTGCCAAGACAGCCCCCCACTTAGCCCCCCCAATCCAGAGCACAGCAAGGCACTGGCCGAGAGCAGGTGGGACCTCCACACAAAAGAGATGCGCCCTGCTTATAGTCTGGTCTCCACATGTACCTTGAATGCACAGGATGATGGCGTTTGGGTTCTGCATGTAGGCTCTGCTTATGCTGAAGATGGTTTCCTTGGTGTCTGGAGACATCCCCGACGTCACCGTCTGCAAAGAGGCAAACAACTGCCTTTGTAGACCTTGGGGGAAGGGGGTGGGGGTCACCGAAGTGTGCGATCCCTGGCAGACGAGCCCCAGCCTCCCCAAATCATCCAAGACGGGTGATTCTGAAGCCGCTCACAGCAGCCACTTTCAGGGTGAAAACTGCCTGTATTTATTCATGAAAACATTTATATCCCGCCATTCCTCATTGAGAAACATTTTCAATTACAGTCAAAATTAAAACACCCCCCCCAAATCCCCCAGCGCCCAAAGATGTTCATCAAAATGAAACAGGCACCCCTGTTGTTGAGACCTATTACTTCTGCTCCTATTGAAGAAGAAGAGAAGAAGAGATTGGATTTCTACCCCGCCCTTCACATGGAGTCCCAGAGCGGCTTACAAACTCCTTTCCCTTCCCCTTCCCACAACAGACAGACACCCTGGGAGGTGGGTGGGGCTGAGAGAACTCTGACCCAAACTGCTCTTTTTCAAGGACAGCTGTGCCAGAGCTTGTGACTGACCCAAGGTCACATCAGCAGGTGCAAGTGGAGGAGTGGGGAATCAAACCCGGTTCTCCCAGATTAGAGTCCGCGCACTTAACCGCTACACCAAGTGAGTGGGTAGAAGGACGAGCACTGTGGACCAATGTTCCCTCTAAGTTTGTGAGCAAAAAATCCTACTTGGTGAGTGACTGGCATTCAAGTTGCGAGCGAGCCATTTGGCTACTGCATGAATTTGTTTGCTCTGGAGCCCTCCTTCTTGAACGAAGATAAGAACGTGTGAGCTGGAGGCTAAAAACGTGTGAGCTAGCTCACACTCACTCAGCTGAGAGGGAACACTGCTGTGGACTGTGACCTCAGAAGGCTGCCCCCAAGCGACTGAAAAGGGCCCAGGCAACAGAGGGCAGAGCACAGCTCCGAGGGTCCAGAAAACCCAGCCCCTCCCTGGACGCCACAAAGCCTCGGCTTTCCTCATCCAGCCCTGCGGCAGAGTCCCCCCCCCCCCCCCCACCCCCCCCCCACCACCTCCAGCCTCAACCGTCCCCGTGGCTCTGCCCACCCGCCAACATTCTTCTCAGCCTGCGATGCCCTGCTCGGTCCACACAGCTCTTCCACACGATCCTTTCCCCCTTCGTTCCCACGGCAACCTTGCGCGACAGAGGCCAGAATCACACCGCTTTACAGCTGGGGAGCAGCGGCAGACAGAGCAACGCGCCAGCAAGTCCCACGTATCTGTGGCTGAACTGGGACCCAAATCCGTCGTCTCCCCCATGCAAGGCAGCAAGCTAGCCCCCGGGCAATGCCAGCGGTGCCAGCAGTAAGCCTCGGCCACGGTGGGTACTCACGCTAATGACGCCTGGCAAATCCACCAGCACCATCCTCTGCAGGCCGGGGCCTTTCACGTTGAGGGAGATGGTCTGTAAGAGAACAGACAGGGGAGGAGGAGGAGTTTGCCCCCCCCAATGGCTTCTCAGGAGCGCTCCCTGCTCTGAAGAGAGCCCCGCCAAGCCCTCCCGGTGCCAGCTGCCATTTCTGGAGCAGGGCCAGCCCCCACCCTCCTGCGCGAGTGGGGCAGAATCCCAGCAAGGGTGAGTGCCGCCTGCCGCCGGGCCTTACCTGGGAGCTGACCGTGCAGCCTTCCTTCACGCTCTTCTTCATCCGCACCTCGATCTCATTCCTCAGGGCCGCCAGCTGATTCGGCAAAACCAGAAAGGGTCAGGATCAACAAGGAGTGTGAAGCCACCGCCCCGTGGCAATACGTCCCATCCCCTGGACTCAGCGGAGAGAGGGGAGGTGCAGGCCTGGCCTTCCATCCCTGGACAAGAACAGTGGTGGGGGATGGGGGACGGGACAGGAGTGGCTCCAGGTCGTGCGCAACCTGCTCTTCTGCTGCCGTGAAAAGGGGCCTTCAGCAGGCCAAGGAAGGAGAAGACACATTGCGGGGGGGGGGGGGGGGAGGGGGGGGGAGTCTCCCATCCAACTTCTAGGTTGCTCTCTCCCTGGATAAACCCCCTCATGGTTACCCAAGAGTTTCCTTCTGCCTGGAAGAAGCTCCCCACGGAGAGGCACACCCCAGTTTCCCACAGGAATTTAGGGGAAGTGCCAAAATTTGCACCAGACCGGCCAATGCACCACCCGCCTTCCCCACAGGCCCTCAGGTGGACTGCTGCTAAGTTATGGAATATTCACAGACATTCTAGCTGGAAACATAAAGGGTCATGAGCAGTGTCTTGTGAGCAAAAACTCTACTTTGTGAGCTCCCGGAATTAAAGTTGTGATTTGGCTGCTGCACAAATTAGTTTGCTCTGGAGCCCCATCCTTCCTGAGCTAAGACAAAAATGTGTGAGCCGGAGGCTAAAAAAACTGTGAGCTAGCTCACACTAGCTCAGCTTAGAGGGAACCCTGGTCCTCAGACAGAAGGAGTGAGGCCATCTAACTTCCAGAACTTTCTAAAACGCCAGTGCTTGGAAATATAGGGATGGATATCATCTCAAAAAGTGTCTCTGTTGATTTCCACCTGTGGAGTGCAACTTTCTGGCCTCTCCACCATATGCTTTTTGGGACAGGGTGTATGTGAACTTTTCTGTGCTGCAGCAGGAGGGGGGAGACAAGGGGAAGTTGCGCTGCACAGGAGGAAATCCTTCCGTCTTCAAAAGCGCTGCGTGGGACTCGACTCACGCTCTCCTGCAGCTCATACTGCATCACAGCTCCCAAACTTTTCTCTGGCTTGTACTCTTTATCCAAAGCAGAGGACAGACCTTTTCCTTCCCTCCACTGTAACTGCAGTTACTCCAATGCAAGCTGACCGGCCAGGCAAGGTAAAGAATCTATGCCTAACAACTTGCTCAAGGCACCCTGGGAGATGTTGCCCCCAAGGTGCCTGCCCTGCAGACGTTGGTCACTGTCCGATCCACAGGATAAAGGAGAAGTTCTCTTTCCAACTTCATTTGCTACCTGCCACTGCAAGATGAATGTCACAGCAGTAGCACCGGAAGTGCAACTAGAGGGGGACAAGAGGGCGTTTGCAGAACCATTCTGAGCTTGGAACTGGCTTCAGGGGAAAAACACTAATTTGCTGACCTTTTTTGGGTGTGCAGAATATCCCTCCCCCAAGGCCTTCCCCTGATAAGAACACCAGAAGAGCCCTGCTGGATCAGACCAGAGAGTGTCCATCAAGTGGCCAACCAGTTCCTCCAGAGGGCCAGCAACAGGGCAGAGAGGCTGAGGCCTTCTTAAGAACATCAGGAGAGCCCTGCTGGATCAGACCAGAGAGTGTCCATCAAGTGGCCAACCAGTTCCTCTGGAAGTCCAGCAACAGGGCACAGAGGCTGAGGCCTTCCCCTGATGTTGCCTCTTGGCTCTGGGATTTAGGGCCTGACTGCCTCTAGAGGTTCTCTTCCATCACCAAGGCTAGTAGTCACTGACAGACCTCTCCTTCATGAATCTATCTTTTTAAAATCATATTTTTATTGAGTATTTATTTCATAAAACTATTTCATACGATATGTATTTATACTCTATTTCATAATCTAAACAAAAAAATGAGGTTACATTTCATCTGTATAACCAAACAAGTAAACTTAATCCAAATCCCGATTGTATCCTCTTCTTTTTCTTATTCTCTTATCCTACTCGCCTAGTTCCATGAATCTATCTATTCCCCCTTTAAAGCTGTTTATTCCTGTGGTCATCACGACATCCTTCTCGCAGCGGATTCCATATTTTAATCACTCTCTGTGTAAAGAAGTATTTCCTTCTGTCTGTCCTGAACCTCCTGCCCATCAGCTTCACTGGATGCCCCCGAGTTCTAATATTTTGGGAGAGGGAGAAGAATTTCTCTGGGTCAACTCTCTCCACTCCATGCATCATTTTACAAACCTCTATCACGCCCTCTCTTTTCTCAGCTGAAAAGTCCCAGGGAAGGTGCTCCAATCCCCTCATCTGGGTTGGTTCGGAGAAACAGAAGAATCTGCGAAAGCCACCCAGACAGCTTGACAGTGGAGTAAGGATTTGAACCCGTGCCTCCCTGGTCTATACAAACTTCTACCTGCCTCCTTGGCGTCACAAAGGGTAACAACTGATGCACCACTAACAGGAACCAGGATCTGGCCATGGTGATCCATGCTCTGGTCACATCCACGGCAGATTACTGTAGAGTGCTGTAGGTGGGGCTGCCTTTGAAAACAGCCCATAAAGTCCAGTTGGCCCAAAATGCGGCAGCCGGGCTATTGCCAGGGGCAGGATACGGGGATTGTTATCACCCCAGGCCGAAAGACCTGCCCGGGCTGCCCGTCTGTTTCTGGACACGACTCAAAAGTGCCAGTTCTTCCCTTTAAGGCTCTGAATAGCCTGCGGCTGAAGTATGTGAAAGATCATCTCTTCCCATATCATCCAGCCCACTAATGTTTAGCTTTTATCGTTCCACAGAATCCATAAAACATTACTGTGCAGGAGGGTCTTCTTTATAAAGGGTCACAGTTAATGCCTGTGGAATGTTAGGTATTCGTTGTTGTAGATTTTCCAAGCTGTACGGCCGTGGTCTTGGCATTGTAGTGCCTGACGTTTCGCCGGCAGCTGTGACCGGCATCCTCAGAGGTATAACACAGAAAGATGGAGTACTCCCTGTGTCCATGTGACACAGAGAGTACTCGACAACATACTGAATGTTAAGTAGTTTGACTGCTTTGCTAATTGTATACGTTACACTGTTTTGTGTCATCACTGCATGCATTACTTAAAATAATTATACAAGTAAATTACACTGTTTTTATATTTTATTTTATTATGTATTATGCTGTTTTTACTGCATTACTCTCTAATTTTGCAATCCAGTTTTACTGCATTGCTGTCATACTGCTCTCGCTGCATAGTTTCAAATTACATAATCTGCCCATAGTGTCCATGAGAAAAGCGCAGTATAAGTTATTTATTTAAAACATTTCTACGGCACCTTTTCCCCAGCCAATTCAGGATCCTTAAGGTACTGAACATTAAAATCTTAAGACATTTCAGACATTAAAAAGCATTTAACACAAAACACACACAAAAAAGTGAAGACATCGTTAAGAGCCTCTTCTCGCTCCCTGCTCTCTGTTGTGCCCATGAGCGTAGAGGGGAAGAAGGCAACGACCAGTGATGGAGCCGTTTTAGGAGTGGCACCCTGCCTGCAGAATGCCCCTCCCCTTGAGGCTCACCTGGCACCTGTCCTACTCTCCCCCCCCCCTCTCTCTCAAGTGCCAGGCCAAAATATTTCTTTCCACCCATGCTTCTACCTAAAAGGGTTTGATGTTCTTGCTTCTAGACTGAACTGCTTTAAGAGACTCTAGCTGCAAAATATTTTATGCTGTTTTTAATCTGGATGGGCTTTTAGTAGCTTGCTGATTTGTAACCATCTGCTGTTTTATGTTTTTATCATGCTTTACTTTGAAAGCCGCCTCGGGCAGCTCCTCAGGAGAGTTGGCATCGGCACCTCCCAAGCTAACTGATTGATTAATGGTTTCCATCCAGCCGCCTCCCCCCCTCGGTCCAGCTCCCAGAGACCCCTCCCCTTTCCCAGGCACCGACACCACAAAAGATACCGGCACTTCGATGAAGAACTTACGTCTTCTTCTTTGGTCAGATCAAACTCCCGAGAACTGTCTTTGAATATTGCCACATGGTGAGGGCCTTCGCTGAGGGTGACCTGGCATTCGAAGGAAAGAAAGAACACCTAAATGAAGTCAGAGTGACTTTTAATTGGAGGCACGCACAAGACCAACAAGCTATTCCTTTCCCTGCCAGCTGAACCCCGATGTTCAGTTCAGTTGACCTTTACTGGCATAAAATACCTTAAAAAGGATTACTATAAGAAGAAGTATACTTTAAAAACCAAGTAGCATAAAACAATTACTCATTGGAAGTTTTCCTGACATAGCGTTATTGCTGATTGTAAAAACATGGCTATTTTCTTTGAAAACGGTGCACTTTTAAAGCATCAGGAAGGTTCGTCATGTTGGCTAAGGTAGGGTTTAAATATCTAGCACGTAAAACCACATAAAATTGACAATGCAAACAAATATGTGAAACAGTTTCAATACATCCAGAATTGCAATGGCAAAATCTATCCGCATATACTATGTTACTATATCTCCCATGCAAGATTCCTGATGGTATTACATTGAATCTTGCTAGAGAAAAGGCTCTGCGCTGTTGCAGTGCTTGCATACCAGCAAGGCCTACCGTAAGGGGAATCTCAAAGTTCAGGGGGGAACAAGATTTATTGGCTAAGCTGTAAAGCCTTTGTGTTTCAATATCGAGGACTCTACGTTTAATCATCTGGAAAGCACCTAGAAATGGGAATATAAACGATGAGTCCAGTGGGATACCCATGGCAGTTATTTTATTCTCAAAGAGCCACGATGGTTCTGGGGCTCCACCTGGCTTACCATGACCGGTGAGCGGGTCATCATCTCTCCGGAGCCACGAGGGAAGATCCGGGCCTGGGCAATCATCTCAAGGACACTGGTCTTCCCAGCACTTTGATCACCAACCACGACCACCTTAGAGTGAACATGTGCAGAACACATGGGATTGGAAACACGCAAAACAAAAAAACTGCACTCTTCTGCACACATGGGATTGGAAACACACAAAACAAAAAAACTGCACTCTTCTGTTGAGTAAGACACAAAGAAAACGCACCATGTCTGAATTAATATTAGACGAGGGTTCTTCGTTTGGGGGAGGGGAGGATGAGAATGTTTTCAGAGGATGGGATTCTTTTAGGAGGTGTAAGTATTTATTTTAAACTATGTGAACCACAACTTTTACAGAGAGGAATTTAAAAAAGGACTTCTACCCCTCCCCCTCCCCCCCGCTGGAGGTTTCCTGGCTGCCCCCTTGGCTCACGGGCGGCATTAAGGGATTACGGCCCCCTCTTGACTGGATGCACAACGCTGCTGAACAGGCAGCCACATGGTCTTACCCGGGGCAGGTGATCCTGGGTGTTGTAGCTGGCATCGTAATCGGACAGGATGTCCAGGACTTCGGAATACATGTCAATCAAAGATTTCTGAAAAAGAATTATGGTCAGCTGAGCTAAAGGTCCACTTCAACCTCCTAAGCAAAGTTTCTTCCTGGTTGTTCAGCTCTACCCACGCAGCCCAGCCTCTGAGACTCATCCTGCCCAAACGCAGAATGGTGGCATCTGAATTCAAGACAAAGCGAGGCTGTGGAGGGCAAGTTGTCTCTTCCAGTCATGATAAAATATCCAAGGAAAATGACATTGCTGAAGTCAGCTCAGAGAACATAAGAACCCCCCCCCCTTGCTGGATCAGACCAGCGGCCCATCTAGTCCAGCATCCTGTCTCACACAGTGGCCAACCAATTCCTCTTGAGGGCCAACAACAGGGCACGGAGGCTGAGGCCTTCCTCTGACATCACCTCCTGGCACTGAGATTCAAAGGATTCATGTCTCTGAATGCGGAGGTTCCCTTCGGTCACTGTGACTAGCAGCCACTGATAGACTCATCCCCTATGAATCTGTCTAATCACCTTTTAAAGCTGTGTGTATTCCTGTGGCTATCACTACATCCTCTGGCAGCCAATTCCACTCCAGTTGGTGCAGAATGCTGCAGCTCCATTACTATCAGGAGCTGGGTAGAGCGTGCGCATCCCTTCCATTCGGCAGTAATTCCGTTGGCTGCTCCTCAGTTTCCGGGCTCCATTCAAGGTGCTGGGCTCTCCCACGCAAAGCCCTTCGTGGCCTCGGGCCTCCATTCTGCCGGACCGCCTCTCCTGCTGTGCTCCACCGGGGCAGCTCAGGTTACCTGAGCAGGACCTTCTGCAGGCGCCCACCAAGGGGCAAGATCATCAACTGCCCACGCAAGCCCATTCTCCGATGTGGCCTCCACCCTACGGGAATGGCCCGCCCGAGGAGGCCAGGAGGGTTCACACACTTCTGGCTTTCCATTAACTACGTAGAACAGGATTTCTCAAGAGGGCAGGAAGGGGCTTTTTTTAAAAAAAAAAAAAAAAGGAGGGGAGTGAAACTGTCAGCTATAACACTGCGTATAGAATACTTTATCTGTTGGCTGCATTAGCCACCCTGGTCCCACTGTAGTCCCATTGTGACACCTTTTCTGCATTATGTGACACATCATGTCTAATGATGAGCCAGTTTGGTGTAGTGGTTAAGTGCGCAGACTGTAATCTAGGAGAACCAGGTTTGATTCCCCAATCCTCCTCCGCTTGCACCTGGGTGAATGACCTTGGGCAAGCCGTAGTTCTGATAAGAGCTGTTCTTGAAAAAGAGCCATTTCTGTCAAGAGCTCTCTCAGCCCCACCGACCTCACAAGGTGTCTGTTGTGGGGAGGGGAAGGGAAAGGCGTTTGTAAGTTCCTCCTCCTCCTCCTCCTCCGTCCGTCCGTCTCTGGACAGCCACCGATCAGAGCAGACCAAGGCTCCCTTCTAAGCTGCGGAGAGTCTTGTGAGCAAAAATTCCACTTTGTGAGCTACTAGCCTTAAAGTTGTGAGCGATTTGGCTACTGCATAAATTAGTTTGCTCTGGATCCCCATCCCTTCCTGAACTAAGACAAAAAGGTGTGAGCCGGAGGCTAAAGAACTGTGAGCTAGCTCACACCAACGCAGCTTAGAGGGAACACTGGCGCAGACTATCAGTCAGGCTCAGAAGGAGGCAGCTTCACATGCCCTCAGCCTGGGAAAATCTGCGGAAATATCCACACACCTTCAGCTTCCTTTGATGAATGCCTTTGTCATCTTTCTGCAATACAATCTTCCTTAGCTCTTTATTCTCCTTCTCCAAGCGCTCAAGCATCCGTTGGTATTTCAGCTAAAAAAACAGACATGAAAATGTTAAACTGAAAGGGGGTGGGGAATAAGGAGGGAAGGTAGAAATTTGTAATATAACATAGCCTGTCACTAACAGATCACTGAACTTTCTAGTCAGACCATCTTTTTACAGGATAGTTAATAGAGAATCTAACAATACAGTTTTCAGTAACCACTAAAGAACCAGAAAAACTGCAACTAGGAATTACAGCATTATGTGAAGACGTTGTATTCCCTTAAATAATTTCCAGGGGGGAAAGTTCTTTTATTTCCCCCTTTAAAATACCTTGGATTGAAGAGACCCTTGCTTCCTTTGAAATACTTGCCATGACTTCAGAAAAAGATGATTCTTCTCTTAATGATAATGCTTTTAAACAAGTGATGTATGTAAAATACTCTCAATCTTGATACTCCCCCAATACAGTCTACTAAAGTTGGACAGGAAAGGCAGTGCTTGATTGAGGCAGTTTAGAGAGGGCAGGAGGCACCCAGGGGTCAGGTAACCCTGTCACAAATCTGGAATGTGGGGGGGGGGTACCCTCCTTCTCCTTCCCAGCTCTCTCCTGCCCAGCTACTGTGTGCTATCTTATGCTTGACCTTGCAGATGTTCCAGCTACCGCTTCCACAGCTGGGAAAGTTAACAGCTTCTCTGCTCTGCCCGCTTGCTTTGCCGCACGCGTGAACTATATCCATTGGCTCATGCTTACAGGGTGAATGTCTGATTTCACTGTAAGTCAGAGGCCCTTGTACTGATGGCCATTCCTGACATATTCTGTACACGTGTTCTTTAGTACTGGAACCACTAATAAACAGTTATCTTCTTATGAAGCCCTGTGTGGTGTGACCTGACTAAGGAGCCTGACACCAGGAAGGCTTTGACACTACAGACATTTTACTACAAGTCACCAAATTATGTCCTATTAGGACTGAGGGGTGTTCTAACAATTGGGGGGGGTGAAGAGTGTCAGAAACATCCTCCGTTCTTCTTCAAGGACATATAACTGCAAGCTGAAGGGTTACATCTTTGAGAACACAAACGCTACAATGAGCAGAAGCTCATTTACCGGAAACAGGCCCACTATATCCAGTGGGATCTGCTTCCTGTTGTAACTGGGCAGTATTATGAACTGCTGGTAGAATAGAAAGTAGATTCCTTTGAAATGTGGTGTGGGAGGTAAGTTTTGCAGAAACTGTGGGCCGCCAGAAAGACAAACCAGTGGGTTCTCAATAAAAGCAAGCCTGAATGTGCCCTAGAAACTAAAATGACTACGGTACTTTGGTCACATGATGAGAAGACAAGAGTCACTGGGGGGGAAAGTAGTGCTAGGAAAAATGGAAGGCAGCAGGAAAAGAGGGAGACCCAACATGAGAGGGGTTGACTCCAAAAGGGAGGCTACAAAGGCCCTCTGTGTGCAGGACCCCTGAGCATGGCTGTTAATGATAAGGACGTTTTGGAAGTCACTGTTTTATAGGAGTCGGAAGCCACTTGACGGCACTCAACACACAAACATAACAGAATAAAAGCATTCACAACAGAGACTGACAAAGATCTTTCAAATGCTGACTTTTAAGCTCTTCCCCAGCACTTTCAGTGTTCAAGTTGCGTCACATATCACAGTAATCCTTAACAACACTCCTGCAAGGTAGGGTGATATTATCACCTCTGTATTTCAGATAAGGAGCTGAGGGGGTTGCTGAAGGCTACTTAGTGAGGTGATGGCTGAGATGGGATCTGAACTGGCAGCCTCCTGCACCACCACTCATTCTCTTGGCTGGTGAGCCACACCGGTGCCCCATCTGCAGCTGTGGGCTGCCCCTCAGGCAGAAGGCCAGGCCCCTTCACACAGGACTGTGGCAGTGCAAGAGCCAGTCCAAAGGGCTGCAGGCGGCATGTGACTGACGCTGCCAGGCCCTGGGCAGGACCAGCTGCACAGCCTAGGCAAGCCACCGGACACATCCACGTGGCCCATCACACACATCTGGTTCTTCTGTTTTTTTTAAAAAAGTAATATAGGCCCTTGGCATAGGGCAGGGTCCATATTTACCACAGGGCAGATCCTGAGCCTTCTGTGCCCACTTAGCCCATTTTGGTATGAAAACATTATCAACTCTGTCCTGAAGACCGACACGACTCCATACCTGAGAACGCAGAAGTTCTTCTTGGAGCTGGTCAACCTTTTCTTTGTCAGACACCTGCAACACCAAGAAACATAAGCCTGAACATTCGGGTTTGTTTTATGTTCAGCCCACACCAGATCCTCAAACCATGAATTTTAAGAACCACCAATTTTATGAAGTTCATCCCATGAAGCTCCTTCATCAGACAGGCAGGGCAGAGCTGGAAGGAAACCAACAGTGGACGCCACAGCCTATTCCACAACACCATTCTGAAATAACCTGTCTTTTTCAAAAACATCTGGCCAGTGTTTCCAATGCTAAAAACGTAACACAGCGAAGGTCTCTGTTTATACCCCCAGAAGGCTACCTAGCCAAGGTCTTCTCTCATCCTACATGGACCTTCTAAATATGGAAGTGCTACAATTCTAGCTGCCACTGAGCAAATCGTCATTTTAGGAAGGTCCAGCTCAGTAAGTAAGAAAATTGCAAGGAGCCCTGGCAAGCTGCAGCAAGTAAAGCTCCAGCTCCAGGGTTGGCAGGGAGGGTGGGATAGAAATCAAATAAATAATAATAACCCCTCCAGGCCAAAGCCACAAATAGCAGGCTAGCTGTTCTGCAATAATCTCCCAAAATCAAGAGGGGAAGTTGTCCAATGACAGAACTTGGCACCCTAACACCTTTTTGAAGGCAAATCCAGACGACTGAGTTTTCTTTTGCCACTTAGGCAATATCTACCATATTAAGGGACGAGATGCTGCAGATTCCAGCGGGATGGAAATGCCTATTCCAGAGAAGGATGCTGGAGACAGATTATTTTTTTACAAAAAGCCTCAGCCCAAGTGCCAGCATTTCGTCAGCCTGAGCGAAGCACCCATCCCCAAAGGAGAGAGGCTCCATGCCGAGCAGAGGCTTCCCCCTCTCAAGGATCCACAGGGGAGATGCTGGCCAGAACTCATCATGGCCAAGACAGGGCGGCAGGGAGTAGCCCCCCCCCCACCCGTGGGCATTGATCAGAACGTATTTGTGCCATTTTAACTACTGAAAGGTGACAACTGTTCTTGAATTCATGCTATCAGTGTGAGAAGGAAACCGCTTACCAGCCTCTCACACCGCCATTCCCATTCCAAAGGGCAAGAACTTAAAACCTTTATCGTTGTGGGAACATCGCATCATCCTTGGCCATAGCTTCACTGAGCAGGCTGTAAATGAAGCCAGGGGACGCGTGTCGCTTGCTCCACTGCAGCAGATATCGCTCTGCCCATTTCTCTGCATGTTCTGCCCCGGAACCAAGCTCCAGTTGAGGCCACCATAAAAGCACTTCGGGGCTGCCCGGCTGCCCATCCAGCTCAGAGCTCCCTTCCCCTGACTGTTGCAAATTCCTTCCCATGGCTCACCTGAAAATGTCTACTTCAGTTTCTGAAACACTACAGGCACTAGAATCAACAGCTGTGGCGAAAACAGTTGAAATTCTGAGCCACCAACCTCAAATATCAGAGGCTTGGTGTGTTCCCCCCCACCTTTACATTGAATAGCTCTGTTGCGGCAGCCCTGGATAACCCAGGCTAGCCCCCATCTTGTCACATCTCAGAGGCTAAGCGGGGTCGGCCTGGGGTGGGTGAGTACTTGGATTGATTGATTGATTTAAAACATTTATCAGTAGCTTTTCTCCCTTGCAGAACTCAAGCTGGCTTGCAATATACAAAAACAATACAAAAAAGTCACAATAAGAACAACAATTATAACACACACACACCCCGCCTAGAAAGCCACAATGCTAGGCAGAGGGAGGCAACGGCAGAGCCAGTACGGCATCAGGATTAGAGTGCCAGACCAGGATCTGGCATACCCAGGTTCGAATCCCCACCCTGCCACGGAAGCTTGCTGGGTGACCTGGGGCCAGTCATACACTCTCAGTCTAGCCTACCTCACAGGCCTGTTGTGAGGATAAAACACAGGGGAGGAGAATGATGTGAGCCACTCTGGGTCCCCACTGAGGACTAAGGTGAAGCATAAGTAACATCAAAAAATAAACAAGCTACTTCTGAAAATCTGTAGCCTTGAAAACCTTACAGGGTCACCGTAAATCAGCTACAATTTGATGGCACATTCCACCTCCGTACAGCAGTACTTCAGAGGAGGACGAGGTGATGCAACAGCAACGGAGTTCAGCTTGGAATGCACAAAGCCCAGACTCCAAAACCTGCTTAGTCACAAAGCTCACTGCACAGCCTGGGGAAAGCCACCTTCTTAGCCTAACTGACTCCACAAGACTCTTGCACCTGAAAAGCTGTCTGAATGCGCTGGGGGCCACGGGGAATATTCAATCTCTGTACTGTGGGGGTGGCTGTTGGACAGCCAGGTCAATTGATGCTGCAGCCACTGAGTTACAGTCGTTTTATTTCATTTGATTTTTATCCTGCTCCTTCCCCTGCAATCGGGGCTCAGAGTGGTTAACGACACAGATACAAAACATAAATAAAAACAAATATTTATGAAGGGTCTGGAGACCAAATCCTATGAGAAAAGGTTGAAGGAGCTGGGTATGTTTAGCCTGGAGATGACTGATAACCATCTTCAAGGACATGAAGGACTGTCGTACAGAGGATGGTGCAGAGTTGTTTTCTGCTACCCCAGAAGGTCAGACCAGAACCAATGGGTCGAAGTGAAATCAGAAAGAGTTTTTGGCTAAACGTGAGAAAGAACTGCCTGACAGTTAGGGCGGTTCCTCAGTGGAACAGGCTTCCTCGGGAGGTGGTGGGCTCTCCTTCTTTGGAGGTTTTCAAACAGAGGCTAGATGGCCATCTGACAGCAATGCGGATTCTGTGAACTTGGGCAGATCATTCTGAGAGGGAGGTCAGGAAGGGTTGCCTCAGTGCTTAGTCCCTGTGGCCTTTTTTACATGCCCAGGGAAATGCTGATCACCACTTTGGGGTCAGGAATCAGCATTAGGAAGAACTTCCCGACAGTCAGAGCGGTTCCTCAGTGGAACAGGCTTCCTCGGGAGGGGGTGGGCTCTCCTTCTTGGGAGGGCATCTGACAGCAATGCGGATTCTGTGAACTGAGGCAGATCATGAGAGGGAGGGCAGGACAGGTTGCCTCAGTGCTTAGTCCCTGTGGCCTTTTTTACACACCCAGGGAAATGCTGATTGCCTTTTTGGGGTCAGAAAGCAATCCTGGAGGGGTTTTGTCATCTTCTGGGCATGGAACAGTGGTCACTGTGGGTGTGGAGGGGGAGGCATTTGTGAATTTCCTGCATTGTGCAGGGGGTTGGACTAGATAACCCTGGAGGTCCCTTCCCACTCTATGAGCCTATGAGTCTATAAAACAATTTAATACCCTGGCCCTTTGGCATGTCAATCAGAGAAGCCGATAATAGGCTGAGTGAGACTGCCTCAATGGAATGGCTGGAGGTATCATTCTGTCGGACAGGCTCCACGGGGCCCGAGTCCCTTAAGACAGAGCACACAGGCAGATGAGTGACCCTACGGCCAGGTCACGCAAATGGGCGCACCAGCCAGCCATGCTGAAAAAGCCGTTTCAAGTGTCTTCATGGCACACAGTTCAGATCCACAAGAGAAGCCCTGCTGGACCAGAGCAAGTGGGGGCCATTAATCCTGCAGCCCATTTCCCACGGGAGCCAGCTGGATGCCTCTAGGAGGCCCATGAGAAACTCCCCCCCCAAACCCCCATGGCTTATTCCTGGCAACTAGCCACTGAACACCCAAACAAAGGATTTACAAGCTAGCAGAAAAGCTGCCGAAGCAAAGGTAAGGGCAGATCTTTCCCACAACTGATTTCATTTGTGTGATCAAAACAAGAACCCAGGAAAAAAAACACCCATCAGGGCAAGACCACCGCTAAGACCCACCACAAGCACAGGACAATCAGGGAGGTACTGATTGGCACCAAGTCACAGTGTTTGATTGGGGGGGGGGGGGGGAGACTGCAGCACCCTGCCGCCTTTTTCCAAGCCATCATCACCTTTCGCTTCTGCTGGGAGGAGCTCGGGCCACTTGGGTCAGCAGTGGCTCTGTGCATTTCCTCTTCATGCTGCTGGATCTGCTGCTGCAAGTGAATGAGTTCGCCAAGCAGGCCCTGCCGCACATTTACGAGGGGGAGGAGAAGGAAAAAAACGGAAGTGAGGGGAGAAATAATATTAAACCGAAAAGCGCAATGTAAAGACAGGGGGCAGGGGAAGAAATAAGGGGGACATGAGATCTCGGCACGCAAGCGCTAACTGCTCTCTGGGTACATTTGAGGGAGAAAATTAATGAAGATGTAGACGCTGATGGACTCTGGGCAGAACAAGAGCATATTG
Organism: Gekko japonicus; assembly: GCF_001447785.1. NCBI lineage: Eukaryota > Metazoa > Chordata > Lepidosauria > Squamata > Gekkonidae > Gekko > Gekko japonicus. Next base: position 460,842 of record NW_015164676.1, read on the forward strand.
AAGCAAGTGAGGCCCTCTGACCACAGAGGCGATCTCTGATGAAACAAAGAACTCTGACAAGGGGAGAGCGAGATGGATGGGTTGCTCGGAAGGGCTAGAAACACACAATTCGGAGTGAGAAGGACCGGCCTCCCGCTTTATGGGTTTCCCGACAATCTGATCAAAATTAAAGAATGACGCAGTAACCAGGAACTGAACTGGCCTCTCCTTTCCCATGCCAAGCCATGCCTTTTAACATTCATATCAGAAAATGTACACCTGTAGGTAACACTAATTCAGCAATGCCACAGGACTATACAAACTGCCTGTACAATTTATCCAGGAATCATGAATGTGTACAATGCTCATCAGTCTGAATACTCCTAAATGGTAACAGTACAAGAAGATTTTGACTTTCCAGCGGGGACATAAAGGGATACAGGACACAAAAAGACACACAGAAGCCTGGTTTGTGTGACTAAAGAGTGATTAAAGAGTGATTAAAGAGTGTGATCACAAAGAGTGATTAACACGTGGAATTCACTGCCATAGGAGGTGGTAAGCGACTACAAGTATGAACAGCTTCAAGAGGGAATTGGATAAGCATATGGAGCAGAGGTCCATCAGTGGCGATTAGCCACAAGGTACAGATAGGAACTCTGTCTGGGGCAAGGGATGCTCTGTCTTCTTGGTGCTTGGGGGGGGGCAACAGTGGGAGGGCTTCTGGTGTCCTGCCCCCCCCCCTCGCTGGACCTCCTGGTGGCACCTGGTCCTTTTGGCCCCTGTGTGACACAGAGTGTTGGACTGGGTGGGCCACTGGCCTGATCCAACATTGGCTTCTCTTATGTTCTTATGGTCTGTACATACAGCAGAATGTGGGGACAGAAGGGGCAGTACCATTTCAGGCTGCAGGAACAAGACTACATTTTTCAAAGTCTCCCCATAATTAATTAATAATTCCTTGTAGGCTAAAAAAGTAGCAAAGCATGACCCATGATAAGCAGAGGGTTCTTCGGTTTCTCCTAAATGGGGGGGGGGGCACTTTAAAATGTGAGACCCTCCCCCCACCGACAGCCTGAAGCAATACAGCCCATTTTGCCAGCTCAGAATTCTACCACCTCATTTTGCTGCAGGTCTACACCAGGCCAAAGGGAAGGTGTTCAACACTCTTTGAGAGGAAAGGGAGTCTATTAAGTGTTTTAGCTATATAAAACGCCACTAAGAAATAGATTTAAAAAACGAAGCAACACAATCAAACACAACAGAACTGGGAAAGGAAGTTTGGTAAAAACAAACTTACAAATTTTGTTACAGTTCCAGAAAAAAACCTAACTTCCGATTTACTCTCCAAACAAACACTTCTGAGATAGGGAAGGAACGCCGTTTCATCAGGGGCTGCTCTGAATCAAGCCCCTGCCTGCCCTTCAATGGGACAAGCGTGCAGTCGTAAACAATATTTAAGATAACATTCACAAGCGTGAAAACGCACACAACAATCTTTCTGTATCACAAATAAGGGGGTGTTGTAAACTCCAGGCAATGAAATGCCACCTGAACCCACAATATGTAAAAAATGTGAGAAGCATGCTCTCGTAAACGATGTTCAATGTACCATTAAGTGGTGTGCAAACACAGAGAAAAATTAGCAGTATAAATACAAAAAAATCAAAAAAGTGCTCACACACACGACAAACCACAGATGGCTGACCAAACTCCATTTCAAGTTGACCTTCAAACCATTTCTGTGTCCTCTGGTCTATTTAATTTCAAAACAGCCACCGATTCCCCCTCGAAAGATCTATCACCCCTGCTCTATGATATGTAACTGTTAACTCCTTTTATGATTAAAAAAAAAATTTCTACACGTACTGTTAATTTTCTGCGTATTTACAAACTGGTTAAGGCCGCTTTAAATCAGGGGGTGGGGAGCGTGGGGGGTGGGGGGATGCAGCTGCCGTCACCCTAGAGGCAGCTGGGCAGCCACAGTGTGAACAGAACGCCGGACGTGATGGGCTCTTGGTGTGATCCAGCAGGACTCTCCTTAGAGTTCTTTATGGCAAAGCACAGGCCTCCACCCAGATTAGGAGCACAACCCAAAGAAAGCTGAACGCTGCAACTCAACCCTGCCCACTTTATCTCCCACAATCACCTTTATTCCTTTCAAGAAACCCTCTAAGAGCAAATTTAAGTGGCACTTTTCAGAATTCTTGTGTGTGAGGCTGCCGTTAGGCCTTTCTTATGAGCAAAAGCCAAAAATGAGAGAGGTTTTGATGTTTATATAGACTGTTAATAGGTGAAATTAATAATATAGATGGCATTTTACAGTTTTGTTTTTACAAATGGAAAAAAACATATATGGATACACTAGCACTTTAAATGCTCTTTGCATAGGCAGACTGTGGCTGGTAGCAATTAGCAGTGAAGACTTTATGTTTGGTTTTGAGAATCCAGCTAATACATTGTGAAGACCTTGGGTTCTGTTATTAGAGAGTCAACATGGAATGTTTCCTTCAGGAGTTGATAAGTAGTGATGTGAGTGACAGTTTTGTGTGTAATGGTTTATTATGATTCTTTAAGCTACATCTATAATTGAATGTGTATTTTCTTCCTTTTAGTGATAAGAATTGGGATTGCTACACGCTCAGATAAAGCAAATATTGTGAAACAAATTGTTTTCATTGCACAGCATTCATTAGCGCGTGAGCGATAATAGAAGAAAACTTTCTACAGAAATTACTACAGTAAACATTTTTGCAACTTATCTTTATTGACTCTGTTATTTTTGTCACGGATGTTGTTTTTGGAATTCCACATTCCTTATGAGTAAGCAGAGGGCTCCAGTTCAAGAGGTCATAAAAACCTCTCCCAGGAGCGACCAAGATTCATGCCTGGGATCCATTTGGAATCAAGACTCTGCGACACCAGGCACCACTGGCGACGCCCTCTTCAGCAAACGTTCAGGTTGACAAACGGCGAAAGGGTGCTTAACCAGCAGCATGCAGGCTCTGCACGACCTTTCTGAGATGGAAGTTCCTAAGCACTTGCACAACATGCTGTGAAAAAGACCGGGCAGGCAGGGAGCACTCGCACAGAGAAAAAGAGAGAGAAGCATCACCACTAACAACTACTGCCCAGCAGCAAGCGCTCTGCATGCTCTGCCCTGCCATTCCACTGAACACAAATGAAGCTGCCTGATACTGAATCAGCAAACAATGAAGAAAACAGCCATGATGTATAATGAATATATATATATTTTAGACTGCTGTGTTGCAGTGAGTAGTATTTCATAAAGAAGTAGTCAAGATGTACGCATCCCCACTAACGGAATTTGCATATGCTCCCGTTTCACATGACCGCTTTATCTAAGTGTGCTGCGTGAAAAACATTAGTTTACACGTCAACAATTGTAATCCGTGAACTTGACACAAAACATTCTTCCCTCTTCAATGAAACAAAACCTTTACATTCCTGAGCACATAAAGATTTTGTTTCATTGAAGAGGGAAGAATGTTTTGTGTCAAGTTCACGGATTGCAATTGTTGACGTGTAAACTAATGTTTTTCGCACGCAGCACACTTAGATAAAGCGGTTATGTGAAACGGGAGTATATGCAAATTCCGTTAGTGGGGATGCGTACATCTTGACTACTTCTTTATGAAATACTACTCACTGCAACACAGCAGTCTAAAAATATATATATTTTCATGATACATCCCGGCTGTTTTCTTCATTGTTTGCTACCTACCTGTGATCTCTCTCTGTTGTTTCTACATTTATACTGAATCAGAGCATCAGTCCATCGAGGTCAGTGCTGCCTCCTCAGACTGGCAGCGGCTCTCCAGGGTCTCAGGCAGAAGAGGTCTTTCCCATCACCTCCTGCCTGGTCAGGCCCATAGCTACAGTGGGGCATCTGGGGGCCTGGCCCCCTGACTTCCCATCCAGCCCAGGCCCCCCAACTTCCAATGTTTTATTTTATTTGTGGCGCTCCCTTGGGGTTGTGTGCAGGATGCCCCCGGACTTCTTTAAAGGCCCCCCGAATTAAAAAAAATTCTGGCTACGGGCCTGTGCCTGGTCCTTTTTAACTGGCAATGGAGGGATCTCCTGCATGCAAAGCAAAGGCTCTTCTGCTGAGCCACGGCCCCAGTCTCTTTTGGCCGTAGGAAGTCTTTCAGCTTTGCTCAGTGAAGTGGTAGGACAGGGATAGGATCTACCCTGTGATCAGTCGTACACTCCGTTGAGCTCCTTCCTGTCTACAAAGGCCCGCCCTCCTCATGCTCCACCTCCAAAATCGCCAGGAATTTCCCAACCCAGAACTGTCAACCCTCTGCTAGATCTTTGACTCCAAGAGCCTTTCAGAAACTGTGGGCTGATTCCCAGTTGCTCCAAGCATTACAGAGACTCGGATGCCCATGGGGAGGAGACTTTGGTTTGCTCGGATATGCCAATCTGGGTGTAATTATTGCCTGCAAACCGTTTTGTTTCCAAGCAAAACGCGTTTTAGGAGGCCCCAAGTTCGGCAGCCTGAGGGCCATGATGAAAGACAGGGCATGGGTGGGCCCTGCTCCATCACGCAACCAAGCCACGCTGTGCTGCACCCTCAGGGCACGGGGAGGCCCCTTTCTGCACATTTCGGCCCCTCCAGTCACTGGGGGCCTGAGCGGAGCCCATGCTGGGGCCAGGCCTGTCAGCAGTGGGAGCAATGCAGGTAGAGGGAGTGACGTCACACAGGATGTCCCTGCTCACATTGCTCAAGGACCCCTTCCACTTACGGTGCTCAGGCGGAAACGTGGGAAGCCCACGGTGGACAGAATGCAGAGACACCTAACCTGATCAGGAGACTTGCTGCTTTATGTCAAAAGTCCCAGAGGCTGCTCCCAGCTCAAGAGAGCTGCTCACAATAACAGAATTTAAAAAAAGACAGGCCTGACTTCACACACACACACAAATACTAAGATCAGAACTGGAAACTGGGCACCAGCCCTACATCCAAGAATCAAGTGGAGGTGACCCCAAGCAGGGTGGGTGCCTGTCTCCACGCAGCATCACGCCACAGGACTGTCACCTGGGAAGGTGTCTCATCCTAGTCACCTGCTCAGTCATCATCAGAGCTTTGCTCCACCCAGAACTTTCACCGCCCATAGAGAAAGCCTCGGGGGCCAGCCTCCCTGTCTCCCTCCCTGAAGCTTTACCAGAATGATCTCCCCCGTGACCCACCCTCACACAAAACCATCACAGCTGCTGACACCTGAACTCCCACGCCCACCCAGCAAGTTCTCAGTTAAAGCCAGTCTGACACCATCCTGTCTTGCGGGCAGCAGAAGAGAGGAGGAACCTCGATCTGTTGGGGGACTTTTTTGGGTGTGGGGGGTAGCTATCAGAAGTCCTTTTGGGGGCATTAAAGCCTGTTTTGGGACCACCTGGATCTCCCCGCCATCAGCTTCAGGCTACAGAGCTGCCAGCCTTTCTGGGCTTGCTTTTGTTTCAATCGACCCGTGATCTTGGGAGTTGGGAGACCAGGGCTACCGAGGCACTTTCCTTCCTAAATAACAACCAAGTGGGACCCACAGATTGGGCTGGGGCCACAGAATGCGGGGGCGGCGGCATTAAACTCTTTGCTTCCTCACACCATTTCCCTGCCCTGAAATGGTCTGAGGAGCTGCTGTTTCATACAGGAACCTTGCACAACTGCTTCTAAGGAAGAACTGACAGTGGTTGGGAGCAACGTTCCCTCTAAGCTGTGGAGTCTTGTGAGCAAAAACTCTGCTTTGTGAGCTACTGGCATTAAAGTTGTGAGTAAACAAATTGGCTACTGCCTCAATTAGTTTGCACTGGAGCCATCCTTCCTGAGCTAAGACAAAAATGTGTGAGCCAGAGGCTAAAAAACTGTGAGCTGGCTCACACTAACTCAGCTTAGAGGGCCCAGAACCCTCAGCATCACCCTCAAGTGGCTATTTGAAGCACATCGCTGGAAAATAAATTAGACGGAAACCAGCCTGGAAGACAGCCCTTGCCACTTATCTTCTGGGCCCCAGGAACAGTGCAGGCTTCAAACAGAAACACTTAACCGGCTTGAGCCCAATACAGCTTGGAGTCCACCTCTTCCTCCACCATCTATCATGTTCCACCAAGCCAGGATACTATGGTCCACACAGCACGCCTGGAAGAGGCCTATGTGTGCTAAACAGAAGTGATCTCTTCCCCTGCTAAAAATTCCCCTTGTTTGGTATCTAACGGGACCGAGGAAGCGCTCTCACAATCCAGCTTGTGTGTACATCACTCACTGGACTTTAGCTTGCTAGTTTTATGGCTGGGCTTCTAATACAAGAATGGGGCTTGTTAGGAACTGAACGACAAGTTAATGTGTTCATGACTGGGACTAAAAAATTACACACACACACACATGCTTTCATTTCAGGAGGCTCATAGTCATAGTAAGTCTCCCAGAGAACATGCTGCACACACTAAACATTTTAACGCATGACGCCTTCCTCAAGCCACCATTTCCCAACAGAGGAATTCTACTGACTTCCAACTTGAAACACCCAGCAAAACGATGCCCACTCCACCACCCCAGTATAAATTCCCCCCGCATACCGGAGCCTTTCCCTTCCAGGACGTACCTTCTTGTACTGCTTCTCATTCTCGCCTCCCTGGTCTGTAGCTCTGAATGCCGTCTCCCCCGGAGAACCTGGGAAACAAGAGGAGCCAAATATGCTCAGACAGAACAGCGAGAGGGCCACCTTTCAGAGAAACTATGCAGCCATTTCTACAAACTCCTTCCCTGGTGCACTGCAGAGTCCACCTAAGATCCAATGCAAAGCTTGTAATCCGAAGTGGGAACTCAACATCATGTATGATACACTGAACAACCAGGCCAGTATGACCACCTTCAGGGACCCTAGGAAACATCCCTAGCCGGCTGGTGGAAACTGTTTACATCCCACACTCTCAATTCATGGGGTTTCCCAAGGTGGTAAAGGAAATTCTCATCATGAAGCTGGGGCGGGAGTGTGCAGAGGGAAGGATCCCGAAGGGGGGGGGGGACAACACACAATCCATCTCTGCACAGAGAGCGGCTGCCTCTGTCCAGCAGAACTAAGGAGGAGCCTCTCAGAACTATGCTTGACTGTTTCTAGTCAGCCCCACCCTGGGTACTCTTTCTTGTTCATCCTAGAATGGGACAGAAGCACAGGTAGGGTTGCCAGCCTCCAGGCGGGACCTGGCAATCTCCCACTTACAACTGATCTCCAGCTAACAGAGATCAGCTCCCCTGGAGAAAATGGCTGCTTTGAAGGGTGGACTCTGTGGCACTGTGCCATGCTGAGGCCCCTCCCCAGGCCCCGCCCTCTCCTGGATCCACCCCCAAAGTCTCCAGCTATTTCCCAACCCAGGCTTGGCAACCCTAAGCACAGGGAAGGGCTTTGTCTTAATTAACAAGTCTTCTGGATTTACAGGCTTAAAACAAACAGCACTTGACTTTAATCTGCAGTCCAATGCATACAGTCTTGTGTTTTTTATTCCTCTCCTGTTAATGTTACGTCTACTAAGAATTCTACCCACAAGTTGCAAAAACCAGCCACCTTGGTCCCTGATGCTCATTTTACAAACTGTTACTGAAAAAGGCAGAAGCAAACATTTAACTACAGACTTTTAAACCTTTTCCATTTATCATCCTCTCCCTTTTGTACTTTATTCACACACACACACAAACACACACACATTGTATGTATGTGAGGGGATATCACATTGCACACAATGTCTGTAGAAGGATGTCAACAAAAAATTTTTTATACATATGCCTGACATCCTTAAAATGCAGAGGGTATACATGCAGCAATGATTTTATGCTTGCCCTTGGGAATTCTGTTTAAACTGAAAACCATCTGACCTGCCAGATTTGGGTCTACATTGACAGATCCCACAAGGTTTCCAAAGTGATGAAAATACAAAAAAGCATCCTGCCTAACAGATGAACTCTCTCCTCTCTTTTCAGCATTTTAAAATGGTAATTGTTTTAAAAGGGGGAGGAGTGTTAAGGGGCAGTAAAAAGTGCAATTTACACACCTAACAACAGAAGTAGATCAGAAGCTCCTATGACTTCACTAACCAAATTGTAACCTGTGGAAAACCAGCAAAAAAGGGGAAATGAAAAATTATAAATAGAAACAAATGGCAAAGGAAACGAGAGACATTTTTGGTCTCATGCATCACAAGAGCCAAAGAGACGTGATGGCAAAGCTACAAAATGCGGAATGGCAACAGAGGACAGACAGGTGGATGGAAAATAATTCACTGTTAAACACAAGGCTGGGGTGTGTGTGTCTCCGCTACTTGACGTTCCCAAGCGCCCCCCCCATTCTAGTCCAAGTGCAACAACAGTCCCCTGCCACTCCCCTCATGTGAAGAGCCACTTGTAGAGGTCACATCAAACAGAGCTGCAGGTTTATATGGCGAGCTGGATTTTCGGCTCCTCGCAGGTTTCTGTCATCATGCTCCTTCCATGCCCTGGGCACCCTTGGCGGGATACAGCATCAGCAAGGCAGGCTGAGCCGCTGGGGGGGGGGGGAGCCCAGGGCCCTGGCTGCACACAACAGCCTCTCTCGAACCACAGGAGCCCTTTTGCCCACAACTGGCCACCTTCTGAGACACGCATGCCTGCATGAGCACCCACATCTGCTTAGGGTGAGACTGGGCATTAGTGTGTGACTCTGCATTCAGTTAGCATCAGAAAGGGTACCCTGCAGCCACGGAATAGGTCAGCAGCTGACTGAAATGAAGGAAACCAACATGAGAACTCCCCTGCCGCTGCTGGCCGAGCCAGACGACTGCCTGTAAGCACGGCTGCTGCTCACTTACCTGTCGTGTCAAACTTAAGAGAACGGGAAGTTACAAACCAGGCTTTCCAAATCTTATCATTCCCTTATAACCAGAGCTGAAAAGTTCCCTCACCAGGTGTGAAGAGATCCCTCAGGGAACCAAAGCTCTCTCCAATCTTGTCAAAGTCAGGCAGCAGCTTCATAAGATCTTCCGACTCAGGAAGAGCTTTGCTGAGTTTGTCTAGGGAAATGAGGGGGAAAAAATGTCACAACAGAGCTGGTTGTCTTTTCTTTTTTTTTTTAAGGGAACAGTCACTGTGTCACTTAAGAGGCTTCCCCCCCCCCCCATTCTTAAGTGGTTACATGAGTGATCCCATTTCACCACTTGGGCTCTTGCAGATCCAGTTTCAAATATTACTACTGCACAACCAGTCTTATGAAAAAGTCATAAATGATACCCCACACAGAAAACACACCAACATATGCACACATTAGAATCAGGGCAGCATTTAAAGGGCCAATACCGGCTTTCATACGCATGGCCCCGTTTCCCAAGGAGTAAGTTGCTGAGACTCTCGTTGTACAAACGGGAGAATGAGGCTGAGGGATCGCAGCTGGCTTCAGGGACAGAGTCACATGGCTCCACTCAGGCCTCGTGGGAGTCCAAACCCAAACACAGTCCTCACGTCTGAAAATGTCCATCTTTGACTATTACCCCAAAGCCTAGATTTGTTTCAGAGCAGAGAGCAATGAGCCACCTTATTTTGATTGCAGACGCTTCACACATAAGACAGAATTTTAAAGGTTTGGTGATGGTGAGACTGCACCCCCGGAAACCCCGGGAAGAGTCCTGAGTGGGACGTTGCTGCTTCCCCAGAGCTTCCACTTGAGAGGGAGGCCAGCGGGAGGCTGACGGAAGCCAGCAAGGTCACAGGAGGGAGAGGCCTGTGGGAGTCAGGGAGGACCCTGGCAGCTTGGGAAGCAGAGGAAGAAGGCTGGGGAAGAGCTAAGGCTATTCCTTTCACATCATCACGGAGGGTTCCTTTAACATCATCACACAGCATATGAACACACAGGAACCCTGAGAATTCCTGGCTTTACAAACTGACTGACTGAACATTCCGGGAAACTTTTCCAGCTGGAGCCATATTATGTCTCTATAAAGGACAGCACTTAGTGAAGAAGCATAATATGAAACAGGAACATATCCAGATTCCTGTATCTACATGCAAGATTCTCTGCAACTTGAATTTCAGTATGTAGTTTTTGGCTTGCAACAGAACACATAATGTATTGCCCCTGGGCAAGGTGTGTAATATAAATGAACCACTACAGTCTCATATTCACAGTGCATACTTCAGCATTCTTTGTTTTGGTTACTTTTACACTGTAGTTCCTTCTTTTTATTATTTTATTTTTCCTGACATCATTTGAACTTAGGGAAGGTGAGGCAAAAAACTTTTTTGAAGTATAAACACAAATAAGGACTGAACCTTTCACTTGAAGTTTGTCATCACCCCAAAAGGCCATTGTGAACACGTATGCACGCCCCGTGCACACATTTGGCCTTGTACAAAAGGAAGACAGAGACCCAAAATCTGCCTCCTGAAAGGCATTTAAAATCCTTCATAGAAAAAGAATGGCTACAATACAGGCCCATCCATATTTTGAAAGTGAGCAGGCTGGAGTGACTAAAGTGTTGAACTCTAGGTTCGAATCCCCACTCTGCAGTGGAAGCTTGCTGGGTCACCTTCGGCCAGCCTACCTCACAGGGTTACTGTGAGGATAAAATGGTGGAGGAGAACAATGTAAGCCACTCTGGGTCCCCGTGGGTGTCACACCTCAGCATCAGAACGGAAATAAGAATCCAGAACCCACCAAAGTCAATGTATTCGTCAAGTTCCCAGATGAAGTCAGGCACAATCCACTTGTACTCGCTGAGGTCAGGCAACATGTCCTTCCACTGATCATACGTCTAAGAGAAAAGCCAGGAAAGCATCAGTAAAGTTCACAACATAGAAGGAAAAACCTGAAAGTCTACGGTGCACACGACTGCTCTCTCCACCGCCCTGGGGCTTTGTCACAGAACACCTGCACAATTCAAGCTTCTGATCAGAGTTATGCCCGCATGAAATGTAATGAGTTATGTCACCTATTCATTTTTTCAAGTTATCTTTCAGACCAGGAATCACATGCACAAAACCGAGATGAAAGAAGCACAGACACCATCAGAGCCTGGCATCAAAGGCCCTTGGGGTGCAATTCTAGCCCACCTCCTCAGGGTGCATCCTGGTTAATGCTAAAGAGCTAGAACTTCTGGCTGGCAGACAATCATAAGAGCTCCTGGCTACACTACACCCATGGAATCAATCAATCAATCAATCAATCAAACAAACAAACAAACAGTCCTTCTCAGGACTACTTGACAAGCGGTACAGGAACCTGCATCCAAAACTGCTACCAAAGATCCTGAACTTGAGATCCCACAGGGCTTCCAGGGTCAGAGCTGATCTCATGGAGACCAACACAGTTTGCATATGGCACGCAGCAGCTTCATAGAAAAATAAGAGTTGGAAGGGGCCACAGAGGCCATCTAGTCTAGCCCCCGGCTCAATGCAGGATCAGCCTAGAGCACCCCTGACAAGTGTTTGTCCAGCTGCTGCCTGAGGACTGCCAGTGAGGGGGAGCTCACCACCTCCCCAGGCAGCTGATTCCACTGCTGACCCGCTTCAGGGGTTAGCCTTGAAATTTCTACATTTTGAGAAGCCAAATAACTTTTCCCAATCTGTCCTCTTCACACCATTTGCAGTAACAGGCGGCCAAGGCAGTTTACACATCTGATACTTGAGTGCATCCTTACACAGGAGCTCCCACTGTGGTGGGAAACAGCAGCCTAACCTAGTACTGCCTTACACCCACCGGTTGTGTCTGGACCACAGGGGGAGAGTTCCCAAGCAAGACAGATGGCCATTAATCACACACACACACACACACACACACCCTGCTAATCTTCAGCACGTGGCAGCCATAGGTCCATTGTGTCTGGAGACTACCCTTCTGGCCTTCACAACTTATAGCTGCTGACGGTTCTCTCCCCATGTTTTTAGCTAATCCATTTAACTGCCATTTATGCCTCAAACTTTCCTGTTTTGAGGAAGATACAAACATTTGCATTTTTGTTGCACTGTAGCATGGGGGAAACACTGTTTCCCTGTCTGTCCCCCTCGACATCACTCTCAGAAGTGCCCGTGTTATGAGAAGCATGGCCCAGGACCATCAGGAGAAGCCCCTCCTGCATGGACCAGGATGTTGAACGAGCCAGCGGCAGCACTGCCACTGGGAAAGGAGAGACCCAGCACCTTCCCTTGTCCCCACGTGTATGCTCTGCCACCAGGGAAGGAAGGGAAAGCTTTCGGGACAGCAGCAGGGGCCTCAAGCTGCTACTTCAGTTCCCCTGGGGCAGTGTTGCCATCTGAACCAAGAGGGAAACCCTGCTCACCCGCTCCACCCTGAAAAGCTCTTTCCTCTGATGGCAGAGTGAGGTGACGGGGGCACTGAAGGGGGGTGGAGAAAAGCAGAAGCAAGTGAGGGGCAAGGGAATGGGAGGGGGGGGGGCCTTGGGAATGCCAAAGCAGAGCTCAATAGCAGGGCAAAGGCTGGAATCTCCCCAAACCCAAAGCCCCCTCCCATCCCATCAAGCTGAACTCACGTTACAAAGGCCTGGCATTGCTCTTCCTTTGGGTAAGGCCCTCTTCCTAAGGTGGCAACCCACTCCCTGGATCAACGACGTAAACTGCTACAGCGGCCCAGCCTAACCAGTGCCAGGTGGGTGCTGCCAACCCAGTTTGTTGCTTCTGACAATGGGCCAGTCGAGTGTCGCTGGGAAGGCCAGACATGGGGCAAGAAAGCAACAGCTTTCCGCACTGCCTCCCCCAGCCACTAGTTGCTCCTAGGCACACAAACTTGCTCTCCCCACTCAAAACACCATCTTTCAAATGGTGACCGCTTCAAGGTAGGGACAACACACAGGAGAGATGGCAAAACAGAAGAGATTCAAAATCTCCACAAACTTTGAAAGCCACGGGGGGGAAAGCCCCCCCTGAAAAAGAAGCAACACATGCCACAGTTACTTTCCTATCAAACCTAAACTTCTTTTACTGAATTAACTTAGCACACAAAATTTTATTATTTGGCATATTTTTTAAAATGTAAAAGCACTCGAGAAAGTTGCAAACTGCTGCATCCTGTACTACCATGGCACATGGATCATGACTTTTTACCATGTGAGAGGTAGGAAACAATAAAAGTTGAAAGCAGAAAACAAGTTTGGTAGTAAAGAAAATATATTATTCATACAGAAGCCGTCATGCAGTCACAACAGGCAGGACTACCAGCACATTTGGATTTCAAGCTAAACTTAATAACATTGAAAGTGCTGAACACTTTAATATGTTATCAATAACTACATTACAACATATTAATTCTTGGCAAAACCATTTACAGTTAAATAAAGCAACCCTTGAAAATGTAGAATATGTCTACGGTATACATGGAAATTACCATTACCTAATGCTGTAGATCATCTTACATAAAATTTTTCATATTATACATTTGTAGTAGAACCTTGTCTTTCATGTCACTGATTCCGGGGGGGGGGGGGGTTTGAAAGGGTTGTTTTGTGCTTCCCAACATTTCTTGAATTTTTCATTGGAAAAAATCACTTGGAATGAGTGGAATGCTTTTTAAAATGAGGTTTTTCTCACTCTAAATGTTACTACATATATCCCAACTTTTCCACTGGAAAAGCTCAAAAAGGTCTCAAAAATGTATTTTCTTCAAATTCTTTTCATTACCCAAAGGCCTTAAGATCTCTAGGCAGAGTAGTTGCTACTGCAAACCCAAGTACCTTTTTGGCTGTGTAGCCACCGCCTACAGCAGATCCCAAGACGATGTAGCGAAGTTTTAGAAGCCTTGAAGCCACTCTAGCTAGCCAAAAGTTCCTGTGAGGTGGGAAGCCATTCTTTAGGTGTAGTTTGGACTTGTGCAAGGGAAGGCGATTGAAGGTGGAGAACTGCTGAACTGATGTCCGTAATGAAAGCCTTTGAAACTTGGAAACTGGGTAGTAGGAATGATGAATACTTCGGGAACCAAGGTGCAGTTTCTGCAACGGCGGCTTCCTTCTTGCTCCACGGGTGCCACTGACTATGTTTCGGCAAACACTGAAACAGAAAATGGGAAGGTCGTTACCCAATCAAGCCCAGCTTAGTATTACCCATGCCTTACCGTGGATCCCACTTTCTGCAAGGCCTTAAATAAAAATGGCCCCAGCCACTGGGTTTACATTGGTCATCGGCATCCCACTGTGAATGGTCATAACTGTTCACCCAACAATTAGCTGTTGATTCTAAAATAACAGAATACTGAAAGCAGGGCTGAATAACAGGACAGGGGCCAGTCCCAGGCCTCACTGCACTGACAAAGAAAGGTCCCATTCTCAGGGACTGAGATCATGGCATCCGTGGACATGGCTTCACTCTGTTCACCCTTCACTGAGTGGGGCTTGGAGCAATCAGTCACTTGAGATAAAGGAAGAAGGTGACTGGCAGGTATGGTATCTCCTAATCCATAGTGCAATATGGCAAAGAATGGTTTGGGAAACCAGCCCAAATATCCAGGAACAGGGGAAGTTGTGCTTTCAATGTCACCTCTGCTACCCTTATGAAGAGCAGCTACTATATGCAAGGCCACAGATATGAGAGAACACAGTGCCCAAGCAAATGAACACACACACACAAAGCCCTCGTTTGCTGTTCAGTAGATATCCTGAAAGGGTGGAGGGTCACATGACGCAGAGCATCTGATCAAGAGAGACTAGAAAGGGCAAAAATTAAAGGATATAGCAGATCAAGGTGGCTGTCTTATTTCCATTTATACTCCATTTAAAGTGAGATGTCAATAAAGGCTTTTAACACACAACAGGAACACTAGACCCAGGGTTAAAGAGTCTATAATAGTGCCAAATGAATGGCAACAATTTATTTCTTTTAAAGGAAACAACTGGCTAAAATGTGGGTGATGTGCCACAGTCAACAGGGCCTTACTTGGTGAGCCTTTAAACCACATAGCTGCTGTGATGCAAGACAGCCAAAGGCTGCATTCAAACCCCTGATCGCAGACTGATATAAGTCCTAATTTCTCACCTTACATCTCCCCCTCAGATAACTGTGAAAGCTAAATCTTATTTTTAGCACTCAATTTGTGTCAGGCTTCCACAATTTCTTCAAGAAAGTATGTGTAAATTGCTTTCAAGAACTAAAGTACACTGTAAATCTTCTCCACGGAAACCTCTTAGGTGCACATGTCAGGGAGGAGCCTGGGCCCTTTCGCGTGCAAAACCCACTTGTTCCCCCACCTTTCCCTAAGTGAAGAAGATTTCTGCCCAGCCTCTGCTGGCCCATTCTGCCCAGCACCCTCTCCTCAACAATGCAGGGGCCCCTCCGGATCAGGCCGACAGCCCATCTAGAGCAGCACCCCGTTCTCTGCAGCACCCACTGTTTTTCAGTACACAATAAAGTGTGAAAGGGCACAGCTGCGCACCAACTACGAACACAGAGACTACATTCCAGCCTTTGGCCACCCCCTCTCCCCAAGGACACCAGAAGAGGCCTGTGGGATGAGACCACTGGTCTATCAAGTCCAGCATCCTGTCTCCCAGTCTGGTGTAGTGCGCGGACTCTAATCTGGGAAAACCGGGTTTGATTCCCCACTCCTCCACTTGCACCTGGCTGGATGACCTTGGGCAAGCCGTAGTTCTGTCAGAGCTGTCCTTGGAAAAAGAGCAGTTTCTGTCAGAGCTCTCTTGGCCCCACCTACCTCACAGGATGTCTGTTGTGGGGAGGGGAAGGAGTTTGTGAGCCGCTCTGAGACTCCCTTGGGTAGTGAAGGGGGGGGTATAACTCCAATCTCCTCCTCCTCTTCTAATCTGTGAGAACCGGGTTTGATTCCCCACTCCTCCACTTGCAGCTGCTGGTGTGACCTTGGGCAAGCCATCGTTCTGACAAGAGCTGTTCTTGAAAAAGGGCAGTTTCTGTCAGAGCTCTCTCAGCCCCACCTACCTCAAAGGGGGGTGTCTATTGTGGGAAGGGAAAGGGGTTTGCGAGCTGCTCTGAGACTCCCTTGGGTAGTGAAGGGCAGGGGTATGAATCCAATCTCCTCCTCTTCTTCTAATCTGGGAGAACCGGGTTAGATTTCCCCCACTTGCACCTGGCTGGATGACCTTGGGCAAGCCATAGTTCTGACAAGAGCTGTCCTTGAAAAAGAGCAGTTTCTGTCAGAGCTCTCTCAGCCCCACCTACCTCACAGGGGGTGTCTATTGTGGGAAGGGGAAGGAGTTTGCGAGCCGCTCTGAGACTCCCTTGGGTAGTGAAGGGTGGGATATAAATCCAAACTCCTCCTCCTTCTTGAAAAAGAGCAGTTTCTGTCAGAGCTCTCTCAGCCCCACCTACCTCAAAGGGGGGTGTCTATTGTGGGAAGGGAAAGGGGTTTGCGAGCTGCTCTGAGACTCCCTTGGGTAGTGAAGGG